>NC_051155.1:176313182-176454167 GCF_013339745.2 Dermacentor silvarum
CACATGAATCATTCCTGCATATCAAGTCAATATTCTGAGTGGTTTCAAGCCCGTATGTCCCTATAGAATAGAATTACATTTTAGTTATCTCCTGCTTAAAACTTAGGACTTCGTCATGTATTGCCCATGTTTGTTTGGGCTGCAGCACGTGTGGCATGGCTCACGGGCATAACATTGTCGAAGGAGCGTCACGATTCTTCTCTCGTGAGGAAGGCCTTGATGTATATTACCTATTGAATGCTTCAAGTGAACACAGGGATAATTCAGGCTGGAGCTAAATGGCGGGAAAGTAAAGGCTCAGGGCGTTCACCTTGAACGCCTCGCGGATCTCTTCTTCGGTATCCGCGGCGCGCGTCTTCTTCGTCATCATGGCGAGAAACTCGGGAAACTCGACGGTGCCGTTGCCGTCAGTGTCCACCTCGGCGACCATGTCTTTGAGCTCGGCCTCGGTCGGGTTCTGGCCGAGGGCGCGCATCATGGTGCCCAGTTCCTTGGTGCTGATCGCACCGTTGCCGTCCTTGTCAAACAGCGCGAACGCCTCGCGGAGCTCCGCGATCGTGTCCTCGGGGAGCTGCGAAACGGCCCCGTCCGTCTGCGCTCGGCCACCGCCTCCACTGCCACCACCGCCACCGCCTGGTGCGCTGGTCTCCTTTCTGATGCCCTTGGGCGGGCCCTTGGTGCTGCCGCTGCCACCGGCGCCACTGGTACTCGGGCCGCCGGCATTCGCTTTAAGTGCACTGCTACCTGGAGCTTTCGGCGGCGGCGGCGCCGTTGAAGCACTGGTGGTCGGTTTCTCGCCTTCTGGAGGGGGCGAGTGCAATGGTTGGGATCGCTTCATGGCCAGAACTGACGTACCGCCGCCGCCGCCGCTGCCGCCGCTGGTGCACTTGCTTGCTTGCTTGCTTGATGATGATGGCCTGCCTGACTCCGAGAGCGGCTCATACCCACTATGTGGGATTGGCCAAGAATCGGGTGATATAAGAAAAACATAATCCGAGTCTAAAAAGAATCACTATGGAGAAATTTTGAGTGGCTAAAGGAATGAAATCAGATAAAATATAAGAATTTAGCAAGGAAGACGGAGGGAGGCGCGGCGGTCGTCGAGGTGAGCGGACGCGTTCACATCGGCTCCGTCTTCTACAAATGATTTCGCA
Source organism: Dermacentor silvarum (assembly GCF_013339745.2). Lineage (NCBI taxonomy): Eukaryota > Metazoa > Arthropoda > Arachnida > Ixodida > Ixodidae > Dermacentor > Dermacentor silvarum. The sequence continues at coordinate 176,314,337 of NC_051155.1, forward strand.
GCGATTTCAACTGTATTTTACCGACTATCTTTCACCAACGGATCTGTGAAGTCGAGAGGCATCGACGGATACCCAATTTTGAGGTGGGCCACCATTATTCGCGGAGATATTGAACTTTCTGTGCTCCGATCACGCCGCAGCCGCGCGAGGTCTAGGCGTCTACGCTGAACGCTAGGCCTAGCCGGCGCAGCAGCTGCGCGCCGCCGACAGACGGCTTGCCGCTGTATACGGACTTTTCCCAAAGAAGCGGCACAAGCCGACGAACGTGACTCAAGAATGAGTGTGCAATTGATGGGGGAAGACATTTCCCCCGACGAAATTACCGAAGAAGCCGAAACCGCGGCGAGAACCAGACGCACGACATCGACGCAAGAACGGACATGCTCGGCACCGGCCAGCAAGTTACTAAACCCAAGTATATCAAAGGAAAGGTCATCAAGGCGGGACGCATGCCCAGACTGCCGAAAGATGAAATCAAGATCGTGGTTCGACCGCAGGGCGGCCTCGACATCGTTAAGGTCCGGCGCCCCGACAGTCACCGCCGCCATCTTCGCGGCCGCCGGTATAACTGAAGAAAGCGCTGAAGACACCGTCTGCCCGAACTCACATCAGAACATCGTCGTTCTCAGCACTCCAAAACGATCGAACGCGTACGGCTACGCCAAAATGCGGCAAATTCAGATCAAAGGGAAACCGCACGAAGTCAATGCGGACTAAACGGCACCCGATAATACAACGAAAGGAGTGATTCGAGGCATCCCCATTGAGGACGGACCCCAAGTGTTGGACAACAACATCGTAAACCAGAGAAACCCACTGGCACTGGCGGCCAAACGCATCGGAACTACGACCACGGTTGTCATTGCGTTCGACGGACTCAAGGTACCCAACTTCGTCAGGTACAGAGCAACACTAATCCCTTGCAAGTTGTATCGCAAGCAGATACTATCAATGATCTGCTATCAATGCGGTCGCCTCGGCCACCGCATGGACGTTTGCCCAAATCCCGCCAACCGCATCTGCCGGGGCTGCGGCCTCCGCAACCCCGACCAAGGACATTAATGCTCGCCCAAGTGTAACCTGTGCGGCGGTGCTCACATGACCGCCGACAAAGCCTGCAACGCAAGGTACAAGACTCCGTACGTGATTCACAGATGACGATGGGAGCGCCAAAACGCAAATAACCAACTGACGCAGGAAGACTTCCCGCGCATCCAGCCGACCAGACGCAGATCCAGGTCGCGATCGCCTAGCCGGTCCCGGTCTCGCAGCAGGCAAAAACACAGCCGCGCTCCGACGAGATCCAGGTCCAGGACACCAGCTCCCGTAGACAAGGTGAGCTGGGCGGACACGGTCCGGGGCACCACGCGGGAGGGGGTCGGCAAAGCACCTGAAGTCCCCGAGCACAATCAAAAGGCCGATAACGGCGTCTTAGAGGCGCTAAGGAAAGAGAACGCGGTAATGCGCGAACTAGTTCAAAAGCTAATGCAAGAGATGCGAGAACTCAGACGCGAGCGCGCTGCGGCAGATCAAAATAAACAGAGCGCACAACCCCCGGTACCGGCGAGCGTTCCTGACGCGGACGCACCGGCCCCGAAAAAACGGGCGATACAACAACAAACGCACGAGGGAGGTTTCGAGAGCCAGGTGCTAGCGGAAATTACTGACATCAAGAGAATGCTATGTACCATGCAAAGTACCATTGAGACCCTTCACGCAACAGTCCTCGGGCTCGCAAACAGGACCACTAACATCGAGGGAAATGTGCAGATGATATTGAATCACTCCGTATTCACGCAAAGCGGACACGTAACGGCGAGCACCGACGCGGGACCTAGCAACCATCAAGGGCAGCCGGGTAACTCACAACCGCTTCAACATGGCCAACGATAATCGAGGGATAGTAATATGGCAGTGGAACTGCCGTGGCTTAGCCGGCAAAAAGGCAGTTCTTCAGCAACACATCAGACACGCAACACTTAAGCCGGACGTAATATTACTCCAAGAAACGCTCACGAACGCGGCTACTTTAACAGGTTACAAAACTCACGGCAGCAAAATCGAGGGAAGGGGTCTATGCACGCTCGTTAAGGAGAGTCTCACATTCGTTGACCATGAACTAAGTGGCGTCCAGATGGAACACGCTCTCATCAAACTGATACCCACCAAGCAGAGGAAATAAAGCATATTCATACTGAACGTATACATCAGTCCGTCGAAACCCCGCCAACGCTTTCGGGCGCTGTTTCAGAAGACGCTCAAGATTGCCGGGTCCAGAACGCTGATTGCAGGGGATGATTTCAACGTGGCAGACAATGCGGGGGGTTACGGATATAGCACGGCAAAGGGAAGACAACTCAGACAAGACGCGCAGGAACTCGACTTCACGTTAATTACGGATCCGGCGCATCCGACGAGAATCGGCAACTCCACCACCAGGGACACGACCCCGGACCTGACGTTCGTCAGAAATTCCGGGACGACGGACACCACGTGGAAAAACACGTCGACAGACCTGGGGAGCAACCACATGATCGTCGAAATACACGTCCCGACGCCGGACAAGGCGCAGGGCAGTAATCGCAAATTCGAATGGACCGACTGGGAATATTTTAGAAAAAAAACGAGACCAACAACAGCCTTCAGGAGATGCGATCACGGACATCGAAGCGTGGACCCGCTCGTTGGTCGCGGACACCAAAGCGTCAACGAGGACCATCGAAACCGAGGTCGAGACGGACAAAATGGACAGCCGCCTGGCGCATCTCATCGAGGCGAAGAACTCGGTCCTGGCCAGATGGAAGGGACAGAGACTCAATCGGAGACTCAGGAAGAAAATAGTGGAGATCAACCGCAACATCGAGGAACACTGCCGCACGCTCAACCGCCAGCAATGGGACGAGTTATGCAATGCAGCGGACGGCCAACTACATAACGGGAAATCGTGGAACCTGCTCAGGTACCTGTTGGACGAAACGAAGACCAAGTCCCACCAGAGGGACTGTCTCGAACGTCTGTTGCACAAGGAGCTCGAGAAGCACGGCGAAGATGCAGTAACCGCCCGGTTACGAGCAAAGTACCTGCCGCGCACTTCGACCGTACAACACGGCCCGTATGAGGGGGATCCGAACGAAGAATTGGATAAGGACTTTAGCGCAGAAGAGATCAGGACGGCACTGCGCAACCTCCACAGCAGATCGGCGCCGGGCCCCGACCGGGTGTCAAATCGCGCCCTGAAGAATCTCGACGACCGATCTGTGGAACCGATCTGTGGACGGCATACATCAATGACTGCTGGCAGCGTGGCAGCCTCCCACAACAGTGGAAAACTGCGACAACGATCCTCATCCCAAAACCCGGAAAAGCGCCGAGCCTCGACAACCTTCGCCCCGTATCGCTAACGTCGTGCGTCGGCAAGACCATGGAGCACGCACTACTTAACCGCTGGCAAGCCCACTTAGAGCAGAAAGGAGCATACCCACCATCCATCATAGGATTCCGCCCACACCTGTCCACGCAAGACGCAATGATACAACTGAAACACCAGGTGCTCGACGGCAAGACGAGAGGCACCAGAGCTATTCTAGGCCTCGACCTCGAGAGCGCGTTCGATAGAATCGCGCACTCGGCGATCTTATGCCAAATATCGCGCCGCAACCTCGGCTTACGCACGTACAACTACGTGAAAGATTTCTTGACAGAGAGACGAGCTGTTTTAGTGGCCGGCGACCTCCATCTAGAAGAGCAAACGCTGGGAAGCACTGGCACCCCGCAGGGCTCGGTCATCTCGCCTACGCTATTCAACCTGGTCATGATTCGGCTAGCGGAAAAACTGCAGGAACTCGAAGACGTACGGCACACCATATACGCCGACGACATCACCATCTGGGTGAACGAAGGCAGCGACGGTTCACATCGAAACGGCGTTGCAACTAGCAATTGACACAATAGAGGAACACCTCATGGGTACGGGGTTACGATGTTCGCCGAAAAAGTCGAAACCCCTACTCTACCGCCCCACGCAAAGGGGCAGACCACCCGGGGGTGGTAGGAATGCGGCGACGACCAGGCGAGAATAAGAAGAGATCAGACTACGCACAAGCAACGGAGCAACAATCCCAATAGTCCAGAAAATAAGGGTCCTGGGCATGATAATACAGGCCAACGGCGTCAATGGCGAAACAATTACTAAACTCAAGCACAAGACAACCAACGCCTTGAGACTCCTCAAGAGGGTAACTAGCAGAAAAAACGGAATGAGGGAGGCGAGTCTCACACGGCTCATACACTCTTTCGTCATGTGCCACATTGCGTACGTCGCGGCATTCCACAACTGCTACAAGGGAGAAGAAGCCAAGATCAACGTCCTCATCCGCAGGGTGTACAAGATAGCACTAGGTCTACCCCAGTCCACCAGCACTCACCGCTTGCTCCAGCTCGGGCTTCACAACACGCTGAGCGAAATCGCCGAGGCGCAGCGCACTTTACAACTCTAAAGATTAGCGGGCACGAGAACGGGACGCCAGATCATGGAAAGTCTCGGCATCCGTTACCACACACAACAGGCACAGAAAGTCGCCGTTCCGGACGCGTTAAGACAAACGCTAAGAGTCGACCCGATTCCACGGAACATCCACCCGGAACACAATCGGGGCAGAAGGGTGTCCAGAGCCAGAGCTCTCCTCCACACCCACGGAGACGAACCGGGGACATGATTCGTTGACGCCGCGGAATACGCAGAACGCTCGCAATTCGCGGTGGCGGTCGTTGATTCGAAAGGCACAACGCGCATATCGGCAAGTGTAGCGTGCGCGCGCGCAGTAGAAGCGGAGGAAGCGGCGGTGGCACTCGCCCTCACGGATCAGACGTGCACGACGGTTCTCTGCGACTCACGACAAGCGGTCAGAAACTTCGCCAAAGGATGGATCTCACGGACAGCGACCCGAGTCCTGAGCAATCGTCATGTCGAGCGGGAGGTAGAATTTCAAACCAGAATCCAATGGTTCCCAGCGCAATTGGGAGAAGTATCGGACACGCATCGCAACCGAAACGAGACGACACACGCCAAGGCGCGCGCTAGCTCACGAACCGCACCGGCGACCGTCGTCCATGGGATAGCACTAAAGACCGCTTGGCAAGCTACAACGAAATTACCAAAGCCCTCTGCCTGGCCCGCCGAACCTTCCCTCCGCCCAGCGACAAGCTGGACAGGGCGCAGGCGGTGGCCTTCAGACAACCGCAGACACTCACGTACCCTAATCCGGCACAATACCACAGACTCTACCCTGGTACATACCCGACAAATATATGCAAGGTCTGTCATACTGAGATAGCCACTTTGTCACATGCTCTGGGATTGCGACGAAAACCCGCATGGTGCTAACTCCGAAACCCTTCCGCCGCGGTTGGCCGCTGCCTTGAGCAGCCCCAGCCTCAGTGATCAACTCTGGGCCGTCCAGCAGGCCCGCGAGGCGGCGGCGAGGCAACACCTCGACGTACCCACGAGGGAGACTTAAGGCCCCGTCGGCGAAAGCTCTGCAGGACTATCAATAAAGTTGTTACCAACCAACCAAGCAAGGAAGACGCCCTGATTCTTGTCCAAGCACTGATACTTCGAGATGATGATGATGGCCTTCAACGCTGGCAAGCACGCACTACGGGAGATAAGTCACGAATCGGGCCCGATACCTAACCACATTTGTCATGATGTGCACATGCGGAAATGCAAGTTCTTTTGATCATTCAGGGCAAAGAAATAAGTTCGGAAGTTTGCGCAGTACCGTATAAACTGGAACTAGAATATAGGCCGGCCCGTAAAATAGATCGACCCCTGATTTTTACTTGGCCTGAAGACGGCTCACGATGTGCTTAAGACCGGTACGTAAGACAAGAGGCGACTTATATTCCGGTTTATACGGTATATACGCGGCAGCATTCTCTGCACTCGAAACCGATGTCATGGGTCAAGTTAGAGCGCAACATAAGGCAAAACAATGTTGTTCTTTACTTGGCTTCCATGAAGTTTAACGTGTTTTTCTCGATTAATGCAGGGAATTGGTTAACCCGCGTCTTTCAAAGTGCCCTGCGCTAATCAATAGATGTTGGGGACGCCATCGCCTCAAATACCGCTTCCTCAGAATGATGATACCTATCTCGTAGGTCAAGCGTTTGTGTACTACAAGGGTCGGATGCAACATCACGGCCACCATGTTTTGAACACCCCGCTACTGCTTTCAGAGGCGATATTACTTGTTTTTGAGAAGCAGAAGAGCGTCTCTTGCAGTTCGATATCAGGTATTACATTGTTCTTTTATTTATAAAAATACACAGAAGGAACTTGAACATTCCTGAGATAGGCTGTGATTCTTTCCTATATTGTGGGAAATAGCGTAACTTCATTGCTTCTTCCGCCGCGAGGCGCACCGACATGGCCCTCGCCTGACTCCCTCGTCAGCCTCGTTTGGTTTTGGTTTGGTGCCTATATGTATAGCACAACCCACTACGGGAGATTGGCCATGAATCGGGTGGCAGTGGGTAGAAAAAGAAATGATACTTGAAGATAATTTTCTTATTTAAGAATGAGATATTAAATGAACTCTAATCGTTAGTAATGTTTTGCTCGTGAACGACATGGTCCGGATTGGGACCACCTATACGCCAGAAGTAGGTTCCAAAGGGACAAAGGCAGGAGACCAACCGGAGCGGAAGCAGCTGGAGTCGGCGTCTTAAGAGGCTACCTCGACCGAGAACAACGATTGACGCTAGATGCCGGAGGCCGCAGCACTGACCGCAGGTGAATACCTGAGCATCTTGCTAGCCTGCCTTCTGCCTGCTCATCAAGCGTCCCGGAAACTGAGAAGACTGCGCGTCGCTGTCACTCCGAGGTCGTAGCATCGAAGTGCGTGTGTGCGCTGGGAAGCTAGACCACGCCCGTAACACCTAAGTAGAAGTTAGACCGGGTAGGACCCGCCTGTAATATACAGTCGACGCAGTGTTTCCAGAGAAACAAAAAACCTTGAATATTTAGAAAGGATTGGTCAGAATTTGTCACTGAACCGGACAAAAGCCACATCCGTTGGTAATCCCATATCACTGACAACGACCCGACCGCGGTGGCGACATTGATGACGATAAGGACGATCAAGGTGATGGTGATGAAGACGCAGAAACTGTGGCACATAACCACTATTTGGAATTGGCAAAGAAACCGGCATATCAGGAAGCATAAATTTCAACATATTTTGCAGTGCTTTCAAAGACGGAAATTAACAAGGCCAATTAATTAAATTGAGGCCAATTGGACTGGCATGAGTGAAGGAGTGAAAAGAGAAATAAAGCAAGTAACGAAGCGCACACAAGAGAAGCGGTCAGCTACCACGCTTAACATCGTTCACTGCATTGCTGGTTACGACTGTCTTGTACATTTTTGGGGTGCTATGGCGAAGCGTGAAGGTGGCACCGCCGGCGACATACTTGCACTTGCTCCTAACATTTCCAATAAATAAATAAATAAATAAATAAATAAATAAATAAATAAATAAATAAATAAATAAATAAATAAATAAATAAATAAATAAACTTTCTTTTAGGAGAGGAGGTGCGAGGGCTTTCGAGTAAGGGGCGAGGGTTTGAAGACATAGACAGAAAGCAGACATAATGGGCGTCTAGTCAAGCGAAGGCGCTCTTAAATCAATCAATCAATCAACCAATCGATGGAACTTTATTTCCAAGAAGGAAACTTGTATACAAACATTATTTGGACCGATAGACTTAAGTGGCTAGCGGCCGGTTCCATATAATATAAAACAAGATACGCATAGGTCTGCTAAGAGGGGAAAAGCACACAACAACCACAAACATAAACCTAAGATAACCGCGAAGTGGTGCTTCTCATTTCTCTCTCTCTCTCTCTCTCTATATATATATATATATATATACATGTGCAATTATAATACGTGCTAATACATTAGCTAACAAAAATGGTTAAAGGAAAAAAGAAGTGAGAGATTATTGTATCAAAGAAGTAGCCTTCTTCTTTCTGGGGTTTTACGTGCTAAAACCAGTTCTGATTATGATGCACGCCGAAAGAAGTAGTAGCCGAAATAAGTTGAAGTAGAGAAATGGGAACAAAATATAGTGCAGTCATCTGTTTTCCACTACAACATTGAATTTAGCGGAACACTATCATAGCTAAGGCATAAAGGGACAGTATATCCGCGACACTTAAGCGTAGTTAATGTTGAAAGCACGGGGTGTCGATTAGCTTTTTTTTCTCCCGCGCATTTTATTGCGACAGCAATTATATGGTTACTCCAAGCGGATTTAATTCTGCCGTCGTCGTCGTCGCCGTGAGGTTCCGTATAGAGTCCAACGGCGATGAAATTGTCGCCGCGCGCCGTGTGCTGTATGTGCGAGTGAAAGAGCGCCAGGGACGCGTGCTTTTTGTTTTGCTGGACAACAGTGATCATTAATACAAGTAGAAGACGTCTAGTACCTACGTCGTGAAACTTGAAATGTTCTATTTATAGTTGAATAGTTATTTGGAGGCAAAATATATATTAGCTATGGGGTTTAACATATGCAGTGGGTCTAACAAACAAAAGTGAGGCGCTGTATCACTTCCCTCGAGAAACTGAGTTAGGACGCGCTTGATCATGCCATGCCAGTGGCAACTTTGACCATGCCAGTGTCTGCTGAAACTCTCAGCAATTACCTTATTACGTTATTACGTTAAGTTGGCTTTTCTGCACATCACATATATTCCTGAATATCCACTTTGTGTCCACTCGACTAAGGAATACGTTATTTTGCATTCCACTTATTCCGGCAAATATGTCTTCTAATTCTGTTACTGTTAAGTTTTTCACACTAGTTTAGTAATATGGTGCAGCAGAACAAGCTGGCGATAGACGCACAAATAATCAAATACAGTATTTGCTCGCGTAATAAACGCGCTCGCATAATGAACGCACCCCAACGTTCGTCGTCAAAATTTGGGTTTTTTTTTTCCTCCTGCGTATAATAAACGCACCCTGAACTTGCTGCCGTGAAGTAGGAGAGACATGGTACGATTCGGCGTCCGATATACGTCCGGCGGGTACGATAGTATCGGACACCATATCGGACGCCGAATCGTATACCATGTGGCTCCAAATTTTATTGCGATAGCAATCATACGGACACTCCAGGCGCCTTTTTGCCGCCGGCGCCGACGATCGCGGCTCTATCCCTCGCATTCGAGGGAGGAAAGCGGGGAGGAAATGCGCCGTATTCCGTCGCGCGCATGGCTCCGGGGGGAGGAGAGGGAGGTAGGGGGGGGGGGGGCGCAGCAACTGCACATTGCGCGGCCGCGCGCGCCTTATCTTGAAAGCGACCTGCGTCGGGGGCTGAGTCTAGGTGCGACGGTGGCTTATACCTTTGTGTGTGCTCCGTTATCGCCGCTCAGTTTGCGTTGAAGCGATACGCGGCACGAAGGTCACTTCGCTCGCTGTTGCTAGCCGCGCTTCCTCACTCTAGCGTTTTGGCAGCGAGTGTCCGCGGTCATCGAGTGTGATGTGTTCATATTTGCCTGTGGGCGCTGACACCATGCTGGTTAAATTACATTGCAAGATTCTATGGTCGATAAAACTACTATCGTTATTTCGTATAGCTGTCTACGCATTTGCTATCGCAATAGATGGTTCACCTTTCGGGAGAAACTGCGACTTCTTTAGAGGAGGCACGGAAAAAAAATCGCTCAAAATTTTACCCCGCATAATAAACGCACCCCCCCCCCCCCCATTTTGCGCATATCTTCGGGGAAAAAAGTGCCTTCATTAAGCGAGTATATACGGTGTGAAATAACTAGTGTAGACAAGGATTCTCTTGTCCGTAACATCTAGAACCTCGCGTAGCATCCGAAGTATGGGCAGAGAGAATAAACTTTATTGTACGAAGAGTGGTTGGTGTGGTTATTCTCGGGTGGAGCCCTCTTGTAGAGCCCCACTGGCCGCGGCGGCTCGCAAAAAGCATTGAAGATGAGCAGAAAGGTGTGGCAGAGTGTAACTATCAATGAAATACAAGCGAACAGAAAAAAATAAAATGAAAAAAATTTGCTTCCAAGCTTAGACAGAAGCGACAGTCACTCCGAGAGTAGTTATTTCAACAAATTTAATATTATTTCACTTCTAGTCTGGGCCAACACTCATCTTGAGAATATTCGGCCTGACCCGCTGTGCCAGCCCATTGGCTATAACAATGCGTTGCTGAGCTCAAAGGTCGCGGGTTCAACCCCAACCGTGGCAACAGCTTTCCGATGGGGGGCGGAATGCCAAAACGCCCGCGCATCGTGCATTGAGTTCACGTTTAAGAAGCCCATGTGGTCGAAATCGATCCGCAGCCCTCCACTTAGGCATGCCTCACAAACAAATCTTGGTTTTGACACGTAACACGCCAGAATTTAATTACATAAATATATTTTTGCCATCCCGCAAATGATTACCAAGACAACGAAAGAAAAAGGACACTGCAGAAGAGCGGAGGAAAATAACAGCGACAGCTGAACGAGATGAGCCGAAGTTTGCCAAGGCTTCGGAAAGGTAGCACTATAACGAGCATTGGCTGCGTTGAGCTTCCGTACTGAAGCGTCGACAAACGGTTCTCGGGTAAAGCTTTGCGTCACATTGTTGATTACACCATACACTTCGTGCTCCTCCTTAAGGCTGTAAATCTGGCCATCACGGGAGTTGAAGCCCCTTCGTGTGGTCAGTTGCAATTGTAGGTGAGGGCCATTTTATCTGACGCACACCTTCTTGGTGTGCGTCAGAGCCTTGTTGACTTCGATGGTTGCGCATTCGGCACACGTACGTAGCTGCTCCGACGACCCATTCGGAGGCGGCGCGCTACAATAATTGATGTCACTTCGTTTAACAAGTTGGCAGTGGCAACCACATGCGCAAGCACTGCTCAATGCTTGCCAGTCAAGCGTATATATAGAGAGAACGGAGTAAGCCACGGAGCAGGTCACGCACGTCCCCGAGATGTCGCGACAAGGTTTTAGCAACACCTTATTCTGCAATACCTTTAGCCTTTACGCAATGGTTGCGAATGTAATGACTTCTAGACCGAAGTTTCTACGTAGGACTCGTTCGCGTTCTCATCAATTAAGGAAGCTTCTCACCGCTGATTAGGCTGTACCAGTAAGGGTTGGGCATGCCGGGCTGGGTGACTTTCTTGTGAGACCACTTGTAAATGTTGCTCACAATATAGATCTTGGTCGTGCGTACTTCGATGTATGTCCGCTAATTGTTCCCCTTAGTAGAAGATCAACTTAGTTCTGGATACAGCCGACAGAATTAACGAAGACACACTTTCGCGACAAATAAATCATTGGATAGGTTATTCTGCTTCAGAGCTAAAATATAGGTGTCCCCAATGATACTTTTCTAGGTTCTTTTAAAGCTCTGTCAGTTAGAATACATTGATATTGGTTTGATATTGATATACATTGACATAAGAGGCACTGCGTAATCAAGGAGTACAGGAGGTATGCGTGAATATCTTGGGAAATGTCTACAAAGATTCCATAGCTACACTGGTTCTCCACAAGAAAAGTAGAAACTTACCTATCATGAAAGGGTCAGGCAAGAAGACACATTATCTCCAATGCTATTCAATTCATGCTTAGAAGAAGTATTCAAGCTCCTATTCTTAGGAGTTAGAATCAACGGCGAATATCTCAGCAACCTTCGGTTTGGAGATGACATTGTCCTATTCAGCAACAATATGAACGAATTACAACAAATGATTGATGACCTAAACCGAGAAAGTGCAAGAGAGGGCTTGAAGATTGATATGCAGAAGACAAAGATAATTTTCAATAGCCTGGCAAGGGAGCAAGAATTCATGATCACTAGTCAGCCTCTAGAGTCTGTAAAGGAGTACGTTTATCTAGGTCAATTACTCACAGCAGACCCTGATCATGAGAAAGAAATTTATACAAGGATAAAATTGGGCTGGAGTGCATACGGCAGGCATTACCAAATCCTGACTGGGAGATTACCACTGTCGTTGAAGAGAAAGGTGTGCAATCATTCCATTCTACCGGTGCTAACATATTGGGCAGAAACTTGGAGGTTAACAAAGAAGCTCGTGAACAAGTTAATGGCCTCACAGAGAGCGATGGAACAAAAGAAATTGTATTCGGCTTGATGATGTCTTTTACCATGAAGCATTAATGAAACCATCATTGTTTTTTTAACTCCCTCAACAATTTGGCCATTATGGACGCCTTTCTTATTGTTTTTGATTTTATTAGTTGTTACAGTTAGCACGAGTTAAGTCGTAGGCTCGGTTTGAGCGGTGAACTTAATTTTATGCGTAAGTTTCGAATGACCCATTGAGCGAAATGCAGCTCCACTAACGTAAAACCTGGGGAAGTGCGAAGCATGCAGTGATGCACCGCTAATGGGCTCATACTGCCTTAAGCAATAGCTCATAACCACGTAAACTCGGCCTCCCCATTACATTTGCACCGCCTTTCGTCTTGGAACTACTTCGTCCTTGTTCATTTATACTGGCTACACAGGTCTTATTCAAATATTAAACAAAATTATTTAACGTTCACCAGTAATCACAGCATCATGACATCGCATAAAGGCCGTTTCACATGGCGCGATTGGGGCGAAAAAAATCGTTCTGTCGCGCACGTCGCAGAGCGATTTTCGCTGGCAGCTTTCACATGCGTCTTTGACCGCGCGATTTCCGTCGCAGCGACGCCTAAAGTTGCTCCCTCCTCACAAAGTATCCATGCCTGCATCGTTAAATAAAAACAACATAGAAACTAGTCAAATATTACAATTTCATATTATTTTTTTGAAAAAAGAATAGTACACAACTTTTCAGCCCTTAAACGCGTTGAGACTTTGCGATCGCTTAGTCCGCAGCTGCGGCGAGTGAACATGCTGCACAAACCGCATAAGCGTGCGGCATGGTGGGCTGGTTTTGTTTTGTACACTCTAGTTGTGTTGTTGCGGTACGATGGAAGCCACAACTCTTCTCCTGGAGGAGTATTTGCTTCTACAAAAGAAGAAGCTACTATTAAGTGTGCAAGTGCCTGGCACAATTTGAAGCAATGAAGACGTTGACGACGGCGACGATCATGAGGGTACGTGCCGTATGTTGAAGGCGGCGTCAGCTCCCGACTGGATAGCATGCAGCTTCTCCTTTTAAATGAATTGTGCGAGCTGGAGAAAACAAAAATTGTTGACGAAGCTCCTGAGCCACAGGCGCTGGTGGGTACGTACGCTCTGTTAAAACATTGAAACTGGTGCGCGACATTGCTCCGCTGAGATTCGAACACGCGGTAAAACAGGAAAGCGCCTATTTCGACGGCGCTTGCTGTTACGTCACGTTGCTCCGCCCACATCGCGCCGATCGCTGCGACTCAGCGACGGAAATTCCAACATGTTGGAATCCCGTCGCGGAGAGCCCGCGACGTCGCAGCGGTCGCTGAGCGACGGAATTCGCTCTGTCGCTGTGTGAAAATCGTGCCATGTGAAACGGCCTTAACGCAGCAGCAGTAGCAACCAGCAGCACCACGGGAGCTTTCACGTTATTTGAAGTCATTCAAATTGAAATTCAGACCATGATTCAGTCCCAAACATTATCTCCAGCATCCCTGACTTCTGTCCTCTTTGCTCTGTCCTCTGCTCCTCTTTCCCATATCCCCCTGGTTCATTATCCGTGAAGTACGGTAGGCAACTGTAGTATGCGCATGCAGTCTTAGTTAGTTTAACTGCCTATACCTTTTGCGACTGGATATCTGAACTGGTTAAGTGCGCTGGGGGTATGTGCCTTTGAGTATGTGCCCCTGGGGCCACTGGCTATGCGTCACTAGGTTTCAACTCGCTTTGAATCTTGACTTGCCATTACAAATACTCTATCCTACTTACTATAAATATAATCACTACAGCCAATAACATGTATATAACCGTTCGCTGCACAACAGCTCCGTTATTCATACCACCGTTTTCTACAAATCATGAATGCTTCGCATCACGTAGACGTCAACTATACAGTTGACTTTGCCACATTTTTTCTTGGAGAAGTCTATTATACGCAGGCATTCAAGGATAATAGAGCTACACTTCCCGCTATTGAGACAATTTGTTGAGCTCATTCTAGACCAAACGCAAAATTCACTCTATTTCATGATGATGAGTGTAGCTTCAGATTTCTGTACTTCTCCGGAAAAGGCTCGGGGAAGTTGAGACCAAGTGAGCAGTGCTCCAAGTGAGCTGTGGTCCAATTGAGCGGAAAAGATTGGTGAGATAAGACCCATGCATAAAGATACCAAAACTTTAACAAAACAGGAGGCATGAAACTTTCTCGTTCCCCTTTCTCTATATCGCATCTATAAGTGAAAGCCTTCTGCTTGAACTCATCACAAGATAGCTGCTATTGACTGAAATCGAAGACTGCTTTTCATGATCGGTACAGTATATCTGCAAGAGTAAGGTCTAGTGAGTCTTCGAATGTTTGGGTAAGCTGTGTGTTAGACTTACTGCTGTAAAAAAAAAAAAAGAGAGAACAGTATGAAAAGAAACACCCCAAAGCAACGCGTAAGCCATTTTCGAAAAAGGAAGAAATTATAGAATAACGCATGAACAATTTAACTACACAAATCTTGGTCCTTGTTCTGCGATTCTTTGGGGCGATGAAGCAACGCCCCATCGTTCGTATCCAATGCCAGGGTTAACGGAACCACACATTTTATCCGGTCTTTTCTCGTGCTTTAGCTTCACCCTCTGTGAATTATTCCTTTCCAAACATAACCTGCACAATACCCCGCTTTCGGGCATCGGAGGACCTTGGCAACTCAGAGAAGGAAGCCCGCTCCCACCGAGGTGTCAAATCAATTTTCCTTGACGACGGCATCGCCCAAGAAATCGAGGGGGGGGGGGGGGGGGGGGGTAGATAGAAACAGACCTGAACAAAACAGAGCTAGCAGTCACAAAAAAGGAGCGACAAGAATTTCAGGGAACTCGAATAGGCAAAAAGGACGAGAAGCCCCAAATGATTTGCAGGCGCTATTTCTGGTTGTGGGCGCCTTTCTATCTTAGTTTTTCGCCGTGCACTGCTCTGTTTCGCTCTCCGCTCAACCATATATTACGTGTCCTCCCTTCCTCTGCGGGCAAATCGCGGTGGTGGTCTGAGACTAACGTTTCGACACTTGAGCACCGCCTTTAGTGAAGCTGAGATAGGGTCACCCTGGGGCTCTTGATCCCTGCGCGGTGCGTCCTCCTTCCCCACGGAACGAGTCTTTCTTCTTTCAGAAGGTATAGCGCTGGCTCGACGGCCCACGCGACATCTCACCATGAAATTGCGTGTGAGGTTCGGGATGGCGATAGTCGGGTGGGCAGGCAGGCGTGATTCCTGGCGATAACAAGGAGGGACGCCAGACAGATTTTGATGACCAAGGACGGCGGCTTGTGTGAAGGCGTTCAACAGGGAAATGGGAGCCTGCTGCAGCATGGACGATTTCTCTTGGCGCTTTTAAACTAAGATGTATTGAAGGCAAGCTCTTATCTTCGCTTTTGGAGACAGCACTACTTCCATGCTCTATTTGTGCGTTTCTCTCGGTCAGTCGTTGATGCCGCCATATTTGCGCTGGCTCGAGTTAACCACCGTTTTGCTGAAGGCTGGTGGGAAAATTTTGGGCGAATGGTTGCGTGGTAAACTTTATCCAGTTCACGTTTCACTTGTTCCACCTATTCCGCAGGGATTGGTTCTAGGGATTGGGACTTTCGAAACGTCAGATGCGGGAACAGGTCTGTTTGCGGAAACCAGCCGATGGCCGTTGCTTGTGCGCAGTGGCAGCGCTGCTCGACAAGCATCGCGTAATTATGGAAATATGTAAATATAGAGATATGAATTGGGGCAGGTGCTCAGTGCCTCGATAGGTTTGCGGACATGATAGGCTACAGGCAATACTTCGGTATTGAAACGGGCCAGTTTCTTGCTGGCGTAATCCCCCCCCCCCCCGTCACCCCCTTAATCTATCAATCAATGCCTTCCGCAAACATCTCAGGCTCTCAGCTTCTGTTGCACTTTCTCTTCCCGACAAATGTATATTTATATCTTTGAACCTCGACCTTCACCTGTAGTACCATCTGAGCCCCGGATGGTCGAGGCCTGCTCTTACTTATCGCTTCAGTGTACGATGTACGAAGCTTTTTGCCTAACAAGACCCTGGCTTTTTAATATTCTTAAAATGTGTTGGTCACAGGCCAGACTGTAAAGAGTTAGGGACGCGATATATGCCTTTAAATGTATAAAATACGAATTTTTCTAAAGTAGAGACACTGAGAAGGCGTTGACAAATACTGCGAGAAGCAGGTGCGGACATACGGTGCATATAGTACACGTAGAGTACTTATCAAGCAAAATGTTACTTCAGTGGTTTAAATCTGTTTCGTTGGCTTAAACACGTTTATGACTCACACAAAAGAAAAACAATTCTTTGTGGGCGTATCTTCGCCCTCCCGTTCAAGTGCCAACATCATTCCCAAGTCACAGAGCCGAGGAGCCATCTGTCGTGCAAAGCAGGAAATTTCTCAACGGGAGTGGAACGCGCGCGCACACCGAGTTACTACCAGCCGCGGTTTTTATTCGCCGCTCCTAAAACAGCAGGGAGCTCACTTGAGCTGTGAGTTTCTCGTGGTCTTCACATAACTTGGCTAATTGAAGTAAACTTGTCATACAGAAAGAAACATTATAGAGAAAGAAAACGAAAACCAAACAGCACCATTGCAAACACCGGCAGCAGTATTTATTCGGACGAGACATTATGATTCTGAGAATTCAAGAATTACAGCGGGATTCTACATGAAATGTACTGCTTAGAAGTCATAAGCGGTGTTTTGTTAGAGTAACAGAACGGGCGAAGAGGGAAAGATAAACATGTAGGGGGTGTCAGAGGATTAGACTGAGTGCCTTAGAAAAACTATACGGCTGTGTCGGCCACACATGAGAACATGTGTGCAGATGAAAGTCATCATTTCAGTGTCAACTGCGTTCATAGAATTATCTGATGTACCAGATCATCAGTGGTTTCGTGTGCAGTGTTTCAGCGATTCTGCGAGTGTGGATACAGCTTTTCTATTTAGTTAGAAATACACTGCTTTGCCGACACACGCACATAAAAAAAGCGCAGGCACCGTAGCGGGAGTGCTTACGGATACCGCATCAGGTCACCTGTTTATCATCAACGTGTCACCAAAGTACCCCTAAAGCTAACGGCAGTGATTGCAATGACACTCTTATGATCGCTGCCGCATGTCTGAGAGGTACGTTCCAAGAAGAAAAAAAAATTCTGTGGCTTTACGTGCCAAAACCTTCATCAAATTATGAGGAACACCGCAGCGGAGGACTATGGATCAATTTTGACCACCTGGAGTTCTTTAACGTTCCCCTGAATCTGAGTACGCATGAGTGCTTGCCTTTTGCCTCCATCGAAATGCGGACGCCGTGGCCGGGATGGAACTGGCGACTACGACCTTCACAGCGCTACGTCATAGCCACTAAGCTACCGCGGTGGGTCCATGATGAAAACGCAGAGTGACACAGCACAAAAGGGAAGCACAAGGGGCTTAAAAAAAAGAAGTCCGGTTTGCTACCGTGTTCTCAGGGAGCGAGAAGAAGGGGTGTGGAGAGAAAGGAGGGTATTAAAGAGCAGTCATTGGTTTCCGCAAAAGCAAGCATTATGGCATGTAATTAGCGACGGTACTCCACAAGCAAGTTTATAAATTCGTTGCACAATTGCCGTCAACGAAACGCGTTTATCGTGTCAATGAACCCCCATGAACGATTTCCGGTGGCACTGTGACACGCATCTTCTCCCATAGCTGCGATTATCCCTCCAGTCTAAAAGTTTTTCTTCCCAGGTGTCCCCAAGCAGATACCAAGTAGTTCTGACTGATATATATATATATATATATATATATATATATATATATATATTATCTGATATATATTGTATTCATTTTTGTTTTCACAACTTGAAAAGAAGAAAATAAATTTAACTGAAAAGAATGGGCCAGTAGTTGTGGTTTTGGTGGCCTCAGGTGGTGGCTCGAAGTCCTCAGATTCGGGCGGCATGGCAGCCCAGAGCTGGTCTTCCAGCTCTGAACTTTTGAGGGGCGCCTCCCAGCGGCGGCGACGCCGACGGAGAAGATCCCCGGCGTCCCCCGCAACCGGGGCGGTAGCGGGAAGGAGCGAGCTCAAGGCTTCCTGTATTCTGGTAATGTTCACCGTTATGGCCGCGTCGCGAACGGCGGCGGCATAGGCGCCGACTACGGGGGGG
This sequence comes from Dermacentor silvarum, assembly GCF_013339745.2. Lineage (NCBI taxonomy): Eukaryota > Metazoa > Arthropoda > Arachnida > Ixodida > Ixodidae > Dermacentor > Dermacentor silvarum. The sequence goes on from NC_051155.1 coordinate 176,332,680, forward strand.
GGCTCCGGGGCTCGAGCCCCCTCCGGACTTTCCCGGCAGGGCCCGGCGTGCCGAAGCCCCCCCGTGTGCAGCCCCCCCCCCCCCCCACCCTCCCCCCGTGCTCGTGTGCATCCGCCTTTGAGGGGCAAATGCCGCTGCCTTCTAAAGTTGTACACTACAATAGAGGGCGAGAGGAGGTGATCGCGGAGGTTTACGGCGGATTTCATACTCGTAGTTGGAAAAATTAGATAAAATGGCCCGGTCCCTTGTAAGGCTCATCAAAATTGCGGCAAAAAAGTGCGGCCCTCACACGAATCTGTAGGTTGGTTACATCGCCTATATGAATTGTAGTAACATTTACTCACTAATTAAAATAACAAACATCGTGCAATGCACGGACCATGTAAACCTGTAAATATCCCGCTGGATGACCACGAGCTGTCGCTATCACAACGCTGGCATTATGATGAACGCCGGCAGCGGGGGCGAATGGTTCGTACAGGCGTGCGATTCACCGCGACTCCGAAAATTAGATTCATCATCATCATCTGCATATTTTTATGTCCGCTACAGGACGGCTTCTGTCCGCGATGTCCAATTACCCCTGTCTCTAAGCTTATAGACTATGCGATCTGCAACACTTGCGACGTGGAAAAACAGCCTAAGAAGGAAGGCAGCGCACATGAAGTTAGCAGCCATCCCTGCTCGCCCTTGAACATTGCACCCTCCAATGATTACCAACAATTGGATACGGCGCGCGGGTCGCGTAAGCATCAACCGCACAGTAATTTGCAGCTGCGGCAGGGCTAGATGAGAAGACGCGTGCTCTCTTGACCATGCACGCATTTGACCACGTGACCTCCCACTAACCCCAATATTGAGCGCGTGGGAAGATAATGTCCATCAAGTGTTATGGCTCAGCGTTACGGCCTTTTGCTCGCACCCGTAGTGTATGGGTCGCTCACTCATAGGACTTTTGGACTTTATACGGAATATCACGGCGACGAAGACAGGGAAAATTGGCCCCGAGTGTGGATACAATTGCTATCGCAATAAAAGGAGAAATAGAAAACAGGCGTCAAGCTCGCTTCTACCGTGGCTGCGGACCTTGCAATGTGCACCGGTTACAAACACAGCATGAGCACCAACGACAAAACCAATAGTGGGCACCTCGCTTATCGCTACTTCGCCAGAACCCGTCTGACGCTGAAAAGGAAGCGTATTTTCCGCCGTATAAGCACCAGCGGAAACATAACACTATAGTGCGCGGGGAGACAGCGCACTACTGCTACTGCTATACTACTACTAAAGCTTGAACTCGGCGCAGATGAACTCCAAAATGAAGCGCGTGACCCACATATGTATGGCAGAAGCAGGAAAAGTAGAAGTTGAGGACCCATGTGTTCTAGCCGTTAGGCGAAAGAAGACTTCACGCCGCTATCAAGAAGGTTCCTCAGCTCACGTGTTTCCATCAGCGAGTGACATATGTACCGCCAGAGGTTCTATGAAGTACTTGACACAGTGTTGTCTTCGTTAAACAACAGGTATCCATGCGATATGTGGCAGCATAAGTCTCACATTGAGCAGCTTGCCATAGTGAAGGAAGACGAAGCATATATAACATAGTTCTACGGTGACGACCTTGAACCAGGACGCCTGATTTTGCACAGAGATATGCTGATTGACATTTAAAGCCAGCAAAGGTCGGCATCATTGCACACATTTGGGGACGTCGTGTACATGTTTATGGGGGCAAGGGCGAACCCCTGCGAAACCTTTTGCCGGAAATGGCCAAACTAAAAAATTGCGTTGCCCATACTGGTCTCATCGACCACATCCGAGAGGTCCTTTTATTGCCTTCAGAAACTGAAAATGTACCTGCGGTCGACGACTGGGCAAGCCCGTTGGAACCATCTGGCAATTTTTTCACGCCCACAAAGAACTCTCCCGCAAAATCTATTTGATTAATATTGCCGACGACACTTTTTCAATGATGGTGAAATCATGGCATCAGACAACGAACTGATGTCTTTATTAAGAGAGTGAAAGGCACCAACTTACAATTCAAAGCAAACCACCTGGCTTAGAAAACAACGTAAGAAGTTATACAAAGAAACAAAAATGTGATTCGTAATAGCGCAAGCAGAGTGTAGGCATTTGGGCAAGAAAAGACGCGTGGTTGCGCTATTTGTAAAACTCCCTAGTCTATTTGTGCATTTTCCTTATTAATTTTTATTCGTCATATGCTGCATTTGCCTCTCAATAACACAATCCACGTTGTTCCTATATGTGCTATCGAGTCCTTTCGCGCTTTTGAGATATCGCTGTCTTATTTATTTATTTGTTAATATGTTTATTTATTTAGGCACCTGATAATTTTTACTCTATAATCCTTTGTTCTGCCTCCGGAAAATAAACGAAACCAGTGGCATAAGGCATGCTTTGACATGTAATGAAACTATGGCGTTATGGAATCACATAATAATTATGCTAATAATTCTAGTCATAAGTTGTGTCCAGAAATTGTTATATATCGTTTAATGTTTATATATGTGATGTCTTCTCAATAACTAACCTTTCGTCAGGAAAATATTTCTTGATTGTATCTTTTGTATTAAATCTTTTACAAGGCGTTACATTGCTTTTTCATAGATGTCTATGTTTATACAAATAAACTCCCTAACGTGTTTAGCCGAATCCGCTTGTCGCATCGCTCAACCAAGAGACGCCAGCCTCTTGGCGGTGCGAGGGGATTCAGGCTGTACAACTGAATTGTCTCCTACTCTGAGGTCTTGCAAATACTCATATAAGCTCGTCACTTCAGTGAACAATCTTTCGAGGTCACACGAAGTTTCCAGTGCAGCTGTTATTAAGGGTTATATATATATATATATATATATATATATATATATTATAAGCATACATGGGTGGTGGTTCGGAAGCTGCTCAGCCCCCCCCCCCCCCCCGGAAAAATGAAAACTTTCCGCCTATGGGCAGCGGTTTTGGCACCGTTGTTGCCGGCACATTCACAGAGCATGTGTCGCAGCGTTGCTGTGTCCGCACACTTTACACGCATCACTCGGGTATAAGCTCGGGTAACAGTGGCGTAAAACTGCCGGGCTAGGGTAAGTGTGTGTTCGCAGTAAGCGTAAGGTTACGGCGTCGCTCCTGTTTAATTTAACGTCCTGCGGCGGGAATTTGCGTCTTTCGAGTCTGTAGTGTTGGGTGAGGTCTCTGAACGCGGTCAGGCGATCGCCCCCACGACCATTGTGATTCTTGTTGTTGCTCCTTGTCCGTCTTAGTGTCTTGATCCGGCAGATCCGACGCCCCATACTCGGGGGCGGCCGCATAATCTGCCACGTCTCGTCGAGTGAGACTGCGAGCCGCGGCGTGGGCCGCCTCGTTGCCCGCGAGCGGGACGTCAGTGTGTGCCGCAGTCCAGAGGAGGAAGACCGTAGATTTTTGGGGTGGCGAGGGCAACGTCACGTCGCCGTCGTCACAAATTTCGAGGGTGCGGGCCGTTTACCTTTTGATGCGGCCGCGCGCGAAGCCCCGGACTGCCGCCTGGGAGTCGCTGATCACGATCGCAGCATTCGGCACCGCGGCGAGTGCTAGGGCTATCGCGGCTTCTTCGGTAGCCTCCGTGTGTCCCGTGGTCACCGTGGCGCTCGCGAGGCATTTGCCCGTGCGGTCCACAACCGCGATCGCGTGTGCGCTTCTCCCTTCGCCATATCGAGCGGCGTCTACGTACACCGCCTCGTTACTGTTACCAAACTTCTTTTGAAGGTCGCTAGCTGGTTCGTTGCGTCGCCCGATGTGGTGGGTCGGGTGCATGTTCTTGGGAAGCGGCGGGACGATCAGGCGGTCGCGGACCGAGGCCGGAACCGCCGTCTTTTCTCGATGCTGAGTGTGGTACGTGATGTCGAGCGACGCGGCGAAGCGTCGACGCGTCGCGGACTTGGATAATTGTTCGTTGCGCAACGTCGTGCGCCTCGATTAATTTGTCGAGTCAGTTGTGAAGTTCGAGCTCTAGAAACTTGTCGGTGCTCGCGTTGAGTAGAACGCCGACCGCCCTCTTGAAAGCCCTTCGTATCATGCATTCGATCTTGTTTTTTTCTGACCCTTTCCACTTGAGGTAGGGGGCAACGTACATTATGCGACGTATCATTTACGCCTGCACGAGACGGATCGCGCAGTGTTCCCTCATAACGTTGCGCCTATTCGTGATGTGACGCAAGAGTCGGATCATGCTGTCTACCGAACGACGGAGTCTTCACACCACCTGCGTACGTTATGGCCGTTTGCCTGTAGGTGTAACCCCAGGATTCTAACTTTGTCTACGTGCGGTATGGGCGTACCTTCTACCGAGATAACGCGTATTTTGCAGCATTCCCGTTCCTCGTCGAGCAGGGTTTTGAAACCTCTGCTCGTGGGTTTGTAGATTAAGAGTTCGGACTTGGTGGACGAGCACTCGAGGCCCGTTCTTCGCAAGTACTCCTGGACCGCATCTACTCCCGCCTGTAGCGTTCTCTCGACGTGACTGTCACAACCTCCCCGGCGAAGCCAGAGGGGTCATCCGCGTAGAGATTGTAATTCAATTCTTCTACTCCTGTTAATTTCTCGGGTAGCCAGAGTAGAACTAAATTAAAGAGTAATGGTAATATGTACGGAGCCTTGCGGCGTGCCAGTCGGGGCCGTCTAAAATTCCGGTGATTCCTCGTCGCCGACGACAACGCGTGCGCCCCAGCCCGTAAGAAAATATCGAATGCAATTGTATGTTCCTTGACCTAGTCCTAACGTTTTAACTCTTTTTAAAATCGCTTCATGTTCAACGTATTCAAAGGCCTTTTTAATATCTATTCCGACAATTGCCTTGGTGGAGCTGGTAGTGTCGTCTACGATCTGTTGTTTTAGCTGAAACAATGCTTCCTGTGCGGAGAGATTGCGGCAGAATCTCAGCATGATATGTGCGGGATCGCGTCGCGGTCTTCGAAAAAGTTAGTCAAGCGGGTGAGAACTGTGTGTTCGAGGACTTTGACGACGCAAGAAGTGAGCGAAATCTATCTGAGATAATCGAGCGTAACTTGCTTGCCCGGTTTAGGAATCATGATAACGCGGGCCCGTTTCCACGCTTCGGGAAGGAAGCCCCCTCGGCAGCACTCGTTGACGTAGGTCCCGAGGCGGGAGCTTGACTCGTCGTCTAGGTTACGAAGTCTCTTGTTGGTATCCCGGTCCGGGCCGGGCGCCGATAGGGTGTTTAGTTCGAACAAAACTGTCCGAATTGCTGCTTCGCTATATTCCGCGTCTAGTTTATCGTTTGCGACGCCGTCGTATTCGGGGTGTTGGACGCTTTCGCCCATCTTAAAGTAACGGTCACGTATTGCGTCGAGGACAGACAGACAGACAATGGACTTTTATTGAGGTCTGAGGGACTAGCCGGCGGTAGACCCGTTGGGGCCCCTGGCTCACCGCTGGCTGCTCCCATGTCGGAATCGGGAGGCCAAGCCTCTCCGCTCTTTCATGGGCCCTCTCGATGGCGGTGGACTGGAGCTTGAGTTCTGTACTAGAGATGGCCTCGTCGCAGTTCTCTTTGCTGGTGAGTGACGTATCCAGTAACGTAGGACAAAGCCAGAGCGTATGAGCTAGTGCTAAACTCCTCCCCACAATCCGGGCACTGTGGATCAATTTCTGCGTTAATCCTGCTTAGGAAACCTCGCCAGGGATATGACCTCGTCTGAAGCATCCTATGCGTGATCGCTTGCGATCAACATGGTTTTGGGTGTGGAGGCGGGAAGCTCTTACGTTCCTCTTTATAGTGAAGTTGTCGCCTTTATAATCTCGTACTAGTCTACGAGTCTTGTGGCCTTGGGCGGCCTGAGTCTCCTCCGGATCGAAGAGGTGCCGAAAGAGGCGCTGAGCGCTCGCCCCGCTCATCTGCATCTCGAGGCCGTTGCACGTTTCTTCCCACTGTGCCCTACATACTTGGAGCGCGTGTTCTTCGATGTCTCTGTCTAATTCTGCTATGCGTTTGCGCAACGACCTATAATGTCTTTGCACGGGTGCCTAAATTATTTCAGATCTCCTTTCAAAAGGTTTTCTTTCGGAGCGAGGGGAATCAAAGTCGTAAATGTCTGGCGTTCGCACATGGCCCATGCGCTAATAAAGCATGCGCCATTAACAACGAAACAGCCGCAGTAAAGGGCCTCATTGTTACTATGCCTTTGTTTCCACACGTCTGTAGCGAACGGACGTTGCCTTGCCTAGCGAACATTCCATTCATTTCTATTGCAACGACATAGTTGCATCCGGGGCAGCCCGGGACACGCGTTGTTCTAAATACAGCTCGGAACGCGTATACCGTGCGCGGGTTTTATAGCGCGTGCGGAAACTGTGATACATGCATGGCGGAATGGCTAAGTGGACCGAGTCGTATCCGTGCATTGGAATTTTGCCAAGTATTATGAGTTCTCCGCGTTTAGTAGTGCGAACAAACAGACAAGACTTCGAGGAGACGACGGGAGGCGGTATGGATGAGAAAATGTAGAGCTATAAACGCCAACGGAGGCGGATGCTGGGGGCAGTGATTTCCCTGCAGGGCCATTTTCGAAGCGTGGTCACGTAGCATTTTTTCTCCGTGACCCAGTGAGTATATTCTTACTTGCAGTGCTTCGTGCGAGCGCTGATAGTTTGCAGCTGCTGCCGCAGGCTTTAGGGCTCAGTGTGCTCAATCGAGCAATACGTTGCGTAGTGAAAAAAAAAAAAAAAATCCAGAGAGCTCTCTTTTTTCAAGACTCTTGTTAACGCCTGAAGCTGAATTGCCGTGCTTGTTAACATCGAAAAGTAACGTTGACAAATGTTGGAAGAAAATACTCGAAATTATACGTTGGTCGTGTTACTGTGCATTGGTCGGTTTGGCAATGCTCACACCGTCGTCAGAAACTTGACAGTGCCAAATAATTCTGGTGACGTGCAGCTCTTGGGAGATTGATTTAGCGAACATAGGTTCAAAGGCTTAAGCTCATGAAAGTGTGCATTGTTGAGCTATCCTAAGCTTGTTATTATTCCTGAAGAAATATTTCGTAAACAGCTAACAAAGGGAGCTATAGTAACTATGGTGGTTGTTGGAGACTACGTTGGTTGTCGGAGACATTAGACAGTTTTAGAATAGCGCTTGCAACCAAACGTAAACACATTACGCACGTAAAGAAATACCGTCGTCCTCAATGCACATGCTCCGAACGTTATTGGCTTTCTGTGGTTTACGTGCGCTATGATACCGTATGTTATTTGGTGAGTTTAAATAGTGCCTGCTTTATTTTTTAAATAGAGGAAGCGCTGGTTTAACGGATGCTAAGAACTAGCGTTGTCGAACACAGCGGCACCCATGGCTCCCGCTTTACAATTCTCGTGATGGCTACGCCCTCACTCGCGTTGATCGCCAGTAACTAGACAGTTTTAGTATTGCGGAAATGGCACCACGCTAAGCGAAAAAAAAACGAAAAATAGCGGGATCAGACTGCGCATCCTCAGAAAGCTATTTCAGTTTTGCGCGTAGCGTGCGTACGCTATTTTTCGAATATAGCGGAGACGCTAAACTCTCGTAAGTTTTTAGCGTTCCAAACATGGCGGCACCATCGGCTCGAGCGCTTGACATGCAGGCTTGTTTCAAGGATTGGCGTGGATCCACACGGCTAGTTTGGTTGTCGAGCTGATCAGTTTGCTGCTTTGACTACTCGCGGCTAGATGGCGCGGCGAAGTTTAGCGCTTAGCGGCGCATCGTTGTCTTGCGCTATACTAAAACTCTATCGAACAGCGTTCCGCAAAGATTTAGCGTGCGTAACACGCTTACGCTAAGGCAAACATTTTCCGCAATACTAAAACTCTTTACTATTAAGAGCGAAGCTGTTCTTAGTCGAGCGTGCGTCGATGATGACGGCCGTTGGGACGCAGAAGCAGAGCCGGATAGGTCACGGGACTGAACGCTTGTAGGAGAGGATCAGAGCCGCGCGGGAGGAGGGCAGGACACGTAACCAGAAGAGGACGAGAGGTGCGCGGGGGGAGGAAAGGACCAATGAGAGGGTGCGCGCTGGGGGTAGGAGGTGATTGATCACTGTATTCGCTGGCGCTTGGCGGGCCTCACCGGCGCTACTTGCGCGGGGATGGGACGCGTCAGCGTCCACGGGTAACGGTGTTCCTAGCCCGTTGCGGGGGGTGGGACGCGATCTGTCGAAAAGCGAAGATGCGGTCGTTCCTTTGGTCTAAACAAAGACTACCACAGCAAGAAAAAAAATATACAGACGCGACGATCGCAGAAACAGAACGACCACAGCTCCGCTGTTTCGACAGCGGAGCTGCTTAAGCCGGAGGTTAGTCCGAATAGCGTAGACTGAGATGTGGGCCGATCCTGCAGGTAGTGCAGAAAGGGTCCAAGCACAATAGCACATACCCCGGTGAACCAGCGAAGCTCGAGGAGCTCGAGGATGGTCCGTCGAGTGTACGCCACAAAACCTCCGCCTGACGATGACGTCATCACTTCGCATTAGCTTTACCGAGCCATGGCGTCACGGAACCGTGCGGAGTGGTTGCCGCGTCTGCTCCGAGGTGGAGCTCAGCATTGACGTCACCTCGCCGACCCACGGGATATATATCTCCGAGTTGACGCCGCGGTGATGCAAAAGCCTCGCCGTCTCCGCGCCGAGCACAACATCCGGAAAATTGCGCTTCCGAAGAAGAGTGTCACTCCAGAAGAAGAGGAAGCGCGGCGCGAAAGCCGCCGCGCCGCTACTCGAGAGCTAGTGAGACGACTTCGGCCTGATCCTGAGTATCGCGCCGCCGAAGCGGCGGCGAAACGTCAGCTATTTGCAGAAGATCTGGAGTTCATCATCATCAGCCTGTATTTATGTGCACTGCAGGACGAATGCCTCCCTGTGATCTCCAATTACCCCTGTCATGCGATAGCTGATTCCACCTTGCGCCTGCAAATTTCCTAACTTCATCACCCCACCTAGCTTTCTACCATCCTCGACTGCGCTTCCCTTCTCTTGGTATCCATTCTGTAACTCTAATGGTCCACCGGTTATCCATCCTACGCATTACATGGCCTGCCCAGCTTTATTTCTTCCGATTAATGTCAACTAGAATATCGGCAATCACCGTTTGTTCTCTGGTCCACGACGATGAAAAAATAGAACAGTTTTATGAAGATGTTGAATTAGCAATGAGAAAGGTGCAAACTCAGTATACTTTACTCATGGAAGACTTCAATGCAAAGTGGGGAAAAAGCAGGCTGGTGAGTAAGCAATTGGCCACTACGGCATCGGTTCTAGGAACACTAGAGAAGAGATGTTGGTAGAATTCGCGGAAAGGAATAGGCTCCGAATAATGAATACCTCCTTCAGGAAGCACAGCAACAGGAAGTGGACCTGGAAAAGCCCTAATGGAGAAACTGGGAGTGAAATAGATTTCGTACTCTCTGCCGATCCCAGCATAGTGCAGGATGTAGAAGTGTTAGGTAGGGTAAAGTGCAGCGACCATAGGTTAGGGAGGTCTAGGATGTCTCTCAATTTGAAGAGACAAAGAATAAAACTAGTCAAGAAGAACAGGCCAACCTAGACGCAGTAAGGGTAAAAACAGACCAATTCAGGCTAGTGCTCGCAAACAAATATGCAGCTTTAGAACAGGAAGATCAAGACAACATAGAGGTAATGAATGAAACCATAAGTAGGCTGATCTCAGAAGTAGCAATTGAAGTGGGAGGTAAAGCACCAAGGCAACCAGTAGGTAATTAAGCTCTCCCACGCAACAAAAGACCTGATAAAGAAACGGAAAAACATAAAAGTATCAAACTCGAGAGATCAGATAGAATTCGCTGAACTGTCGAAACTGATCAACAAGAAGAAAGTAAGGGTTATCCGAAATTATAACGTGGAAAAGAACGAGGAAGCAGTAAAATATGGACGCAGCATGAACTCAGTCAGAAGAAAACTTGGCATAGGACAAGGCAAAATGTATTCACTGAAAGATAAGCAGGGTAATATCATCGGCAATTTCGATGACGTAGTAAAAGCAGCGGTAGGGTTCTATACTGACCTGTACAGTGCCCAGAGCAGCCAAACTACTTTCATTCGAAGTAGAGATGAACAGGATAGGGAGGGTCCTTCTATAACTAGCGATGAAGTTAGAAGGGCCTTGAAAGACATAATCAGGGGAAATCATCTGGAGAAGATGGAATAACAGTCGATTTAATCAAGGATGGAGGAGATATCATACTTGAAAAGCTTGCTGCCCTTTATACGCAATGCCTCACGACTTCAAGTGTACCAAAAAGCTGGAAGAACGCCAACATCATACTCATCCGTCAGAAGGGAGACGTTAAAGAATTGAAGAAATATAGACCCATTAGCTTGCTTTCAGTATTGTGTAAAATATTCACGAAGATAATTTCCAATAGAATCAGGGCATCACTTGACATAAGCCAACCACGAGAACAGGCTGGCGTCTGGAAGGGATATTCTATGATGGATCATATCCATGTCATAAATCAGGTAATAGAGAAATCTGCGGAGTAGAATCAACCTCTCTATATGGCTTTTATAGATTATGAAAAAGCATTTGATTCAGCAGAGTTACCACCAGTCATAGAGGCATTACGTAACCAAGGAGTACAGGATGCATACGTGAATATATTGACAAATATCTAAGGATTGCACAACAACCTTGGTTCTCCACAAGAAAAGTAGAAAGTTACCTATCAAGAAAGGGGTCAGGCAAGGAGACACAATCTCTCCAATGCTATTCACTGCATGCTTAGAAGAAGTATTCAAGCTCTTAGACTGGGAAGGCTTAGTAGTGAGAGAGAGAGAGAGAGAGAATAAACTTTCATTTAGCTACCTACCTGCTGTAGGTAGCTCCTCCGCTCTGCAGGGGTGGTCCCCTCAGTCCAGGAGTCCAGCGGCCTTAGCTGCCCTTATCGCTCGATTGACCAGGTTGAGCTGGTCCGTCGAGTCGGAGCTGGACAGCGCTGCCTCCCATTGCCGTGTGGTGGGGTGTGTGATGGGTGTTAGCTGTGATGTGTTTGCTCAAGCCCATACCATGTGGTAAAGTGTTGCACATTGATCACAGTGTGGACATTTATAGGAATACAACTCAGGCTGTATGGCGTGGTAAAGACTCAAATGTGGATATGTGTTTGTTTGGAGTTTTCGCCATATTACGGCTTCCTCTCGCATCAGAGCATTATGAGGTGGGGGTAGTGTTCTTCGTGAAAGGCGATAGTGTTGTAGGATGTGAGTGTAGGTTAATGGTGTGAGTTCTGGTTGGAACTGCTCGGCGCGGTCATCTCGCGGCTCCCGGTGGGCATGCGCTCGGGCGTAGGCGTGTTGTGAGCCGCATTGCGTACTCGGCACCATATTTAAATTTAAGGAACGCGGAAGTGGAGGTACTCAACCGGCTGATAGTGACAATGACATTGTTGCTTAGGAGCAACAATGGAGACGAATAACAGAAAATGATTGAGAACCTTAAGCGAGAAAGTGTGAGTGGGGTTGAAGATTGATATGCAGAAGACAAAGATAATGTTCAAAAGCCCGCAAGGAAACTAGAATTCAGGATCGCCAGTCAGCCTCTAGAGTCTGTAAAGGAGTACGTTTATCTAGGTGAATTACTGACAGAGCACCCTGATTGTGAGAAAGAAATTTGCAGAAGAATAAAATTGGGTTGGAGTGCATACGGCAGGCATTACCAAATCTTGATTGGGAGCTTACCACTGTCGTTCAAAAGAAAAGTATAAAATCATTGCATTCTACCGGTGCTAACATATGCGGCAGAAACTTGGAGTTTAACAAATAAGCTCGAGTACAAGTTAAGGACAGCACAAAGAGCGATGGAACGAAAAATGTTAGGCCTAACGTTAAGAGAAGGGAAGAGAGCGGTGTGGATCTGGAGTTACGAGCCCGCAAAACCGAGCAAAAGCATTTGAACGTCTAAAAGCGTTCAGATACTTTAAAGAGCGAGTGTTCATTGCTTCTTGGGCTTGCTATGATTCCGGGGTGATCTTATGCAAGACATGGCCGCGTGTCAAAGCATAACCTCGCAAAAACTTGGCCGAACCGAGATAAAGCTAGCTGGAGACGCCAGCTTCCCTGATTGCTCAGTCTTCGCACCACTAGTGTGAAGCTGTCCCAAATGTTTTTTTTTTTTTTTTTTTTTTTTGAAATGAGGTTTCACCTTATCTAAATTCATCGGACACGTTAGTTATGAACGCATACCGCGTCCGATTTCTGAAATCGTTCGGTGATTCCGGTGTCTGTAAGCCTAACGAGACGCATGCGCACATAGCAACAACAGCATGGTTGCTAATGGATTGTCTTAGATTGTATGCGTTTGGCACGAGGCGCCGGCCGTTCGTTAACGTCTTCCTTAGGTTAGCGCACCGTAACGTACCGCAAGTGTATGTAAGGAGACAGGCTATTCTAAATCTGTCTGCTATAAATATGATGCTTTATGAACTATATAGAAACCACTCCTATAAAAGGGGTCCGCAATTTCCTAGTTCTGCGAAACATTGAACGTGATAGCTAGGTCGAGCTGAATCTCCTCAAACTGCGTTTTAAGAACACGCGGGAGCGACATGCTGGCGGCAATACAGTACGCGAAGCAACATTTTCTGCTGCGCAGCGGGAGAAGCGCCCTGGCTGCAATTAAGCGCTTCACAACACTGGGGTGATGAGAAGCGCCGCCTTCAGCGTTGCAGGCGTCACCTCTCGGAGGTGCAATAGATGGGAGTGAAGTTAGTAGCTGGAAATGGCCCTGTTCTTTCAGCTATAGGACCACTGGATGCACCGCGTTGGGTGGTAAGCACACAGATGCTCAGTAGTAACGCTACTGTGCATGTGTGCATGTGTGCATGTGTGTGTGTGTGTGCGTGCGTGTGTGTGTGTGTGTGTGTGCGTGCGTGTGTGTGTGTGTGTGTGTGTGTGTGTGTGTGTGTGTGTGCGTGCGTGCGTGCGTGCGTGCGTGCGTGCGTGTGTGTGTGTGTGTGTGTGTGTGTGTGTGTGTGCGTGCCTGCGTGCGTGCGTGCGTGCGTGCGTGCGTGCGTGTGTGTGTGTGTGTGTGTGTGTGTGTGTGTGTGTGTGTGTGTGTGTGTGTGTGTGTGTGTGTGTGTGTGTGTGTGTGTGTGTGTGTGTGTGTGTGTGTGTGTGTGTGTGTGTGTGTGTGTGTGTGTGTGTGTGTGTGTGTGTGTGTGTGCGTGTGTGTGTGTGTGTGTGTGTGTGTGTGTGCGTGCGTGCGTGCGTGCATGCGTGTGGGTGTCTGTGTGTGTTTGTGACGGCGGTGGCGCCAATGGGCCTCGAACGCCCTTATTGTTGCTATCGCAATAAGCTTAAAGTGAAAGCCCACTGTCCAGGGCTTCGTTGTAGCTGCATATTGCTGCAGAAACCATCGAACAGCACTCTCATGGTAAGCGAATAGTGCACCACATTGTGCACCACTATGTGTACCACTAAGCGAATATGTGCAGCACAGAAATTGAATGGACATTGTTGCAATAATTTCGAAGTATACAGCTGACGTTGATAGTGGTGTTTGACCAAGCTTGGCCAAGACGGCAACGGAATAACGACAGCTTGATGACGGCGTGACGAAGGCGTGACGAAGACGTGTCGAAGGTGGGATCACAACGGAATGACGACAGCGTGGCGACGATTGCATGACAATGGCTGCTCACTTGGGGGGGGGGGGGGAGAGAGAGTTTTCCGTAAGTGTTCACCTAGTGGACATGTACATTTCATCTGCTTCTGCACGACAAAATGGACTGTCGCGGAATGTGCCCCTAGAGTGCATGAACGTGGCCACAGTGCACGAAAGCGCGAAGGCTATATCATGTGCTCCTCCCTTCATTACCTCACAACCCTTGTATATGAACACGCTCTGAAATTTGCTGGTAAAATATTATTCGGTGTTCTGCTCAAGCAAATTTGGGACTACTGCCTGATGAATTAGCTTGTAGAGCCTTACAATTGTGTGGCAGTTTACTTCTAATAGGTGTGGCCCGCAGGCTTAGGAAAAGGACGACTAAACAGGCTGAAGTCTAGGGGGCTCCGGGCACTAAAGTTTAAGGGACGGACAACCTCTCAGAACATGAATTGAGATAACCCCGCTGATAGAAAGATCGTCTATCGTATTGGCTAGAACGGGCCCTGCTTTGCTCGTTAAACGCCGATTTATATTTTTAATTCTTCACTAAAATTGTGAAGAATTATCTTTGGCGCCCCACACGGCAAAAACATGAACATACTTATGAGGTCTATCACGTGTCACTCTACTAGTGTACGTGGTTCCTGGCCTTATTATTATTATTATTGAAATGCAGTAACGTATTTTCTATTATAAGTTTTTTATAACTTGCAATGTGCAGATAAGCCTACGTTTCTAGTGAACAGAAAAGTGGCGCTGCCTTCGCCTTCGTTTTCAATGAGTTATATAGCTTGGCTAGTCTATCGACATGATAACGACGCCAGGGGCCAGTCAGCTATGCGTAGACATTTACTGGTAAAAAAAAAAAAATACGCGGTTCAACTATAAGAAAGGTCTGTACAACAACGCAAATTTATTGTACCATTCTATTTACCTTTAAACGTGGTTGGAAAGGTGACAATATAGGTGGTTAACCGCAGTTTCACTCCCTCCAGTGAAAGCAGGACGATGGGCGGCCTTCACAATTTGCGAGGTGGGCTACCGCGGCATCGCTATCACTTCTCAGCGTTGCTGGAGGAGGGGCTCGGAATGTTTTAGAGGCTGATTAGATCGAAACATTCTGCTTCCAAAATATCCACGCGCCTTTGGAAATAACCGCTGCAGGTGTAAACACTACCGAGGGTGAGCTTTACGTGGCGCCATATAAAAAACTGGGCCCAATATAATCGGTTGTCAGTCCCTTTAAAGTTCGTGAATGTCCGGCAAGCCTCTGCGTCAGATGCCTGTGTCCCAACCTGGGAAAGAGAGCGTTCCCGGTCCGCCCACTTTCCAAGACAGGTCCCAATGAGGTGACGGACATCCACCTGGTCCACCGAGGCAGAAGACAGTGTGCATGCTTGATGGTTCCGGCTGCGGTCCCCTCTACCGGTGGCGAGTACCGCGGGAGTAACAGCGCTCCCGGTCAACGCCTTCTAGAGAGCACAAGGCCGGTGCCCTTCGATCCATGACGTCATGCAACCTTGCCCGACGTCCGTAGAAAAAAAATTAAATTATGGGGTTTTACGTGCCAAAACCACGATCTGATTATGAGTCACGCCGTAGTGGGGGACTCCGGAAATTTTGACCACCTGAGGTTCTTTAACGTGCACCTAAATCTAAGTACACGAGTGTTATCGCATATCACCCCCATCGAGAGGCGACCGCCGTGGCCGGGATTCGATCCCGCAACCTCGTGCTAAGCAGCCCAACACCATAGCCACTGAGCAAACACGGCGGGTGACTGTAGAAACTAATGGGGATGCTCCCGAGTAAGCTGTGGTGATTTCGACGTCACCGCTGTCGTCACGCCGGGCTTGGTTATGAAAGTTGCGGTCCAAGGTGCATGGCGGCATAAAAGCAGAGTGCACAGGCCTGCTATCTAGGAAGAGTTGACCCAGTCGGAATGCGCCGGAGTAGTACTTCTTTTAGCCGGGACAAACCAGGAAGAATCTGGACGGCGCACGGGACAATGGGGACTCGCGTGCGTGCCCGGATTCTAGTCTTTACAGCCAAAAGTGTTTTCGAGGAGGTCCACAGGAAGAGCATGGCTTTGCAAATTAGCAGACTGGGCTGCCTACTTAGCCGCCTCATTTGCAGCTGTGTTGGCTGGCACAGAGTCATGATCCTGCATCAACTTGAATAAGTGTACGGATTAAATTGTTTCGCAAGGCGTAATCTTCTGAACGATGTTGATGTGTTTTGTCGGGCAACGTTACCGGATGGCCTGGGTCAAATCGGTGTAGATGTAGGCATAAGATAGTTTCCCCTTCGGAGGCTGCTAGGAGGGCTTCATAATTGGCTTGCAGATCTAACAGCCTGATATTGAGAGCCATGTAAAGTGAGAACAGGAGCTGTGCCGAACACGTCTTCCTTTTTTACAGCGAAGCTGTTAAGGGCTCACCTTTCGATCGTCGCGTCCGGCGATATAAAAAAAAAATGTCCCAGTTTCGCCCAAAAGGCGAAGCATGAATTGCGATAGAAAATTAGCAGAGAGCTATTCGGAGAAGGGATAGTAGTTTAGCGGCTGCATAAAGTTGGACACATTCACTTACTAACTGAATTAACAAGCGTGGTGTCAGCGCGCACAAGCACACATGAATAGATCACACTCTATGACCGCAGACAACCACTGTCAAAACACTGGCAGCAAGCAGAGCCGCCGGAGCGAGCGACGGTTCGTGCGGTCTATCGCTTCACCGGAAACTGAGCGGTCGAATGCACAGCGCACACAAAGGTCAAAGCCGTGTAGAGATCACTTGCAAGATATGGCGCGCGCGACAACACCGGCAGCCCGTATACCGGCGCAAACATAATAAAGAACCAAGCGCAAAGCGCAAAGTACATAACGCATTTGTTGGCAGAGTAGAAGCCGCCCCCCCCCCCCTCCTTCCTTCTCCTGCCCTGCCGTCCCGTTTTGCTCCTTTCGCGTGGGAGATTGCGTCGCCAGTTCCCCTTGCGCCTGGTTGCCAGATACTCATTTGGTGCCGCAGCAAAGCGTCACCCCCCTCCCTCTCTCCCATACCACCACGGCCTTTCGCGCCACGGAAGTCGCGTTTGCTTTCCGCCGTGCGTTCACTCTCCGTGATAGCGCGCGCGCTTTTACTCTACTCGCACATAGGGCGCGCGGCGACGATATTATCGCCCTTGGACTTTATACGGAACCTCACGCCGACGGCGATGGCGACGACGACGCCGACGGCAGAAATCTGCTTGAAGTGTCCATATAATTACTATCGCAATAAACACTCTCATTGGCCGTATGCTGTATGTTGCCAGTGAAAGCGCGCAAGGACGAGGAACGCTCACTTTCACGGGGAGCGAACGCACTGGCGGAGAGCAAACGCGACTTCGCAGTGGAAGGGGAGTGGTGGGTGAGGAGGGCATCGACACAAGCTCAACACCCCCTAGTCTAGGGGGTGTTGGGGCATAGAATTCGTTCCAAGTGGATCCGCCTTACAAACTCCATGGCCACAATTTGTAAATTGCAATACGGGCAAATATAGGAGGCTATGGTTGGGGACTCTATACTGTGCGTGTGTGTGCCCGCTCTCCCACTGCGGCGCATGCGCGCAGCCCTGCCGCCCTCTGCCGCCGACTCTCTCTGGGCTCTCGCCCGCCTCTCCCCAAACAGTATCGACAACGGCGTTTAGCCGTTCATCACGTAGCCAGCGTTTTGACAGTGGTTGTGTGCTGTCACACAAACAACGCGCAGAACTTTTTTCGACGGCGGCGGCGGCGTTTTGCCCGCGTTTGCACCAAACGCGCGCGGCGTTGGTGACGTGTTTATGAAGAACGTGCCAACCTTTGCCATACACCCTATGAAGGTGTACCGTAGCGACCATAAGACAATTAGTGACTGTGGTCACTAAATAAATGAAAACCACCGGATCATATATATTTCTCATTCTTTAATAGTTCAAATAACCAATTACATCCTCACATCTTAATAGTCATAATTCGAAATACATAATGCCCACCATAGTACAGCTGCGCTGGTCATCCATCTCCACCAAAGTAGAAGGGCTGGCAGTTTTAGGGGCGAAGCTCCTTAGGGCGTGGGTCTGTCCTTCCTCCGATGTAGTATGTATCCACCTGTAGTTATATGAAGTGTTCACTAGATGGCGTAAGTGTCGATCTTTCTATATATAAGTGTATATAATGTCACTAGATGGCACTAGTTTTTCGTATAGTTGATGAGAAAACCTATACAATGTAGTGCGACGGGTTTCCGCTAGGGGTGTTTTAATAAAAGGTGCTCGCTCTTGGTCTTGGTCGTGTTTACTTGATCATATACTGGGCGAATTACTGCGAATATTCACGGTTTACCGATGATCCCTCCGGAACTTCGCCCCATCATCATCATTCACCTCGTGGATATGCTGTGATTTTTTTCCTTACTTTTAAATGTGAAGCATTTCTTGGCGAACATTTGCTACTTTGACCGTGTCACAAAAGAGCGCGTAATTCAAGCGCGCGCCGAGTGTCGCGCAAGCCAGCGAAAGAATACGCCGGTCCCGCGGCAACTTCAACAGAGGGGGAGAGCGCATACGCCTCAAACAACAACGCTAACAACGGCGCCGAAACGTCTGGAACTTGGAAGAGACTCGACGGAGCGACGTTAACCGGAGAGAGAGGGAGCACACGCGCGCGCCGAGACACCTTCTCACCCGGCGAGTCGACAGACATAACTACAGCGTGAGCGCGCGCGCCAACAGCATGAGTCATCACCCCCCCCTCGAGAAGGTTCCGAAAGCAGCGGTCGAAGGTCCGAGAAAAGAGTAGAAGCTTCCCAAGCTTTGGACATGCTACGAGATCACGACACCGATAGGAAAGTTCGAGAACGCCTGTGGAAGCTATATAACCGCCGTGCAAGAATCGGATGCGGGAATCCAGGAGTCCAGTGAGGAATTCAGGAGTTGAGTCCGCACCGTGAAGTGATGTAACGTGAAGACCAAGCGTCTGCGGAAAAAGGGGATTCCCCGGCAAGCTAGTCGACGAGTTCATCGAGCGTCTGCATTTCCGGAAGAAGTTCCTTCTTCGAGATTTGCCCCCAAGTTACGCCGAGATCGTCTGACTCCAAGACCAACCAGCACGGTGAATACGATTGGACACTTAGTGTTCCTATTTATTTTGTACTTTACGTGTTGGACTCTTAGTGCTTGTCGTGATTTATTTTCTTGTGTCTAATACCCATCTGATTTGTATTGTGTTGTGTCTAGCCTAAGTGTGCAAGTGTGTGTGTAACTGCCCTGTGTGAAGAATATATTTTGTTGTGTTTTGACAACTCTGGGCTCTGACTCGGTCTTTGGACAGCAACCGGCGTTCGCTGGCGCACCAGAGGGCCCACTCTTAATTGTCCTTGCTTTCGTGGGATTATTTTCGGAAGCTGATAAGTCGGCTTTGGAATTTAGTCCGGCGTCTGCGCCTCGTTCACCGGGGTCTGTGACAGACCGTATCTATCTATCTAGCCGCCTACGACTTTGTGCTCTCATGGTCATTTCGTTAACTTGGTATGCTCCAGCACACTGCTTCGCATAACATCGATTGCCACGGGGTGTGGGATCTGCCGGTTTTTTAAAGACGATAGTCTTTCTTGGGGAACTTAAACGCTGAAAATTTGGTCTGTCTGTCTGTCAACCGATTCAGCCACCCGGCCAAAGTTGGACCACTTGCTTACCGCCCACACTACTTAAACTGGTACGGCTGTTCATACTTGTGAACGTTATCGATCAAAAAGTAAATATTACGCATATCTGAGGCGCGACATCACTAGGTAAGTATTAGGAGGTGTGTTCCTTTAATAGAAAATAGATAGATACGTAACTCTAAAGACCCTAGTTTCTTAAGCTGCGCGGAAAATGCCATGCTATGCGCGCCGACGAACGACGTCTGCCACGAAGGGAGGGAACCCTCTGCACAAGCTCGTGTCACCGGAGACGGGAAGGCGTCTACTTCGGCGCACCAGTAGTACATGCGCACAGCCATTGACCCTTCCACGCAATAAAATACATTCATGTCTCACAAATGGTTCTTCTTTGCAAACTATCATGCTATACAGTATACCACACGCGACCGAAACATTGCTGACATATCGTGGAGGTACGAACACATGGCATGCCAGCAGTGATAATGCGGTAAAATGAAATCTGTTCAAACAAACCTCCATTGCATTTATCATGCCAGGACGTAAATGGTACGAGAACAGCATCACGGGTGGCCGCGGATCAGACCAGCACTCATGTAGTACGGCCGGCAGAAGACTATCGTCTTTCGATGACATTTGCAGCGAAGCACGCAGATACGCGGCCGTTTTTTCTCCCTCTTTCCCGTGTTCTCCTTGCGTTTAGAAATAAACCGTTCGCAAATGAAATGAGAGAAATAGATATAAGCAAGTACAATTCTGGAACAGCGCTGCCCTAGGAAGAAAGTGTCGAAGTCAATGAAATACAGAAAAATGCTCAAAACATTCCTTCGATACTTTCTGTTATATCGAATGCCCTTCAGAAGGAAAATAAACATATACTGCTGAAAGGAACATTTTTACAAGAGGAAGGCTTACCAGAAGAGACTGTAACATTACTTTATTGCTTCTTGGACACGCCTTTCTTTACTATATTAACCTTCTTGTTTATAAAATTCAAATTGTCTGAACTCGCGCACAAGAATGCTCATTCCTCAAACTTTCAACGATTCCCCCCGTTTGTCCTGTACCATTGTACTTATTTTTCACATCGTCTTGTTTTAGCCACGAACAAACCACACACAGCACTCTGTGACCCAGTTTCCAAAAGGGAGTTTTCTTTCTGCGGGAAACGTTTTGTGCGCTCTAGCATTTTTCTCACCACTAAGAATGAAGCTGCACTCAAGTTTTCTTCACGTTGTGGGACAAGTGAGGGTTGGTCACGGGCACCTGATCGAGCGCAGCATCCGTAGTTCAGTAGATGCATCGCTGATCCAACACTGTTGGAGGCAAGAATGTGCGATTAGGTGCATTAACCATGGCTGGTTGCTTATTCAAAATTTCTCCATGTCCTATTGAAAATATTAAGTAAGATTTCCCTGTATTCGATTACGCTCAAACCAAACACGAAGGTTGCTAGAATTCTCTGCAGTGAAGATCGATCACACAGATGCCAGAGAGAGGCTATGCGTTTCAGTGAAAAGTTCACTTCTCGTTGTATATGTTGGTATATAAGAACGCCGGTCGGAGATGTACGCGGCAACTGTGGCAAAGAATGACGCAAGGTGAAAACATAAAAGAAAAGAAACAGGAAATAAGACAGAATTCTGTTTATTCTCGTGCAGTGGGTGGTGCTCCGTCTATTACACAATCTGCACATACAAGAAGGAGCCTGTCACATTAGTTTGTATTTCACTAAGACCAGCTCATGCTGAAGCCTTAAATAATGCTTGTGCGTAGAGGATATTACAGAAATTAAGGTACCTTTCTTGATCGTTTTTTAGCTCCGAAATATGGAAACATTGGCCACAGAAAGGGCAAGCTACCACAACGTCGTAGCTAAAAAAATAGCAAGAAAAAAAAACATTAGGCATTGAGGTAGCAAAACTCTGTCAAAACAGTAATATAACAAAATATAGAACACTAACCAAGCAAGTCCATGGATCACGGAGAAAAGATAGAGAAAAAAAAAGAGAGTTATGAGCAGAAGAATACAACACAAAGGAAAACTAGAAATGCACGCAAACTACTTATCTCAGAGAATTGGTCAAATCACGCGCCGGCAAGAAAATTCCGTAGAGACTTGAGAGCCGATACCAGTTTACTTGGGGCACAGCCACATTACATCTTGCACAGAGAAATGACGCCCATTTAAGTCGTTTAAACGACTTGGAAGAATATATCCCTGCTTGTCGTGTTAAGATGTCGAATATTCATGGTGTTCCGAAAATCGCCGCTTATTTCGAGTTACCCTTAAAGCTAGAAAATCAATCTATGCACTTGCATAAATAAGGCGAAGATGACTTTCCCCTACAACTGAAACGAAGGCAGTTTGTATATATGTATATATACAGGGTGTCCCGGCTATCACGCAGCACGACTTAAAAAATGAGGAACGGCGTTACGCGAAGCCAACCTAGTGCGTATTATTTCCAGTACAATGGAGTAGCCGCCAGTAATTTTTTCGTTACTGAGATTTCATTAATGAACTGTAAATAATTATGTAACTCGAGAAGTACTGTCCTAATTATCAAAGTGTCAATGAGAAAGTTGTAGAGCAAGATGAAAAACTCCCGATACAGCTTTCTGTTGCTCAGTACGGGCTACATAAATGTGTTTTTCCGAGTGTGAAAGAAGCCCGTGAATACACGCAGAATTGCCGCACGACTGGCCGCTCGAGGCACTTTGACGAGAGAAAAACCTGAAACTGCAGAAGTGGCTAAAAAGATCTTAGTCACTAGACTTCAATTTAGCTTTCGCAATATATAAGCAGAAAAAAATTGATCACGTTGATTCTGTCCTTCCTGCAAGTTTTCTTGCAAGAAATGGGTTTAAGAAAACAAGCGGACACAAAGAGAGAGAGAGAGAGAGAGAAATAGAGGAAGTTCATTGAACAAAACGACGTCATTGCGCGGCGTTGAACCAGAAAAGACAGAAACTTCTCTATGCAGCAGGAACGCGGAGTGGTGTATGAAAAGCCACGGAGAGTACTGCGTGCCTAAAGGAAGAAAGCGCACCGAGGTTTCAAAGAGATCGAGAGGGCGAGTTCCTGAAATTCTTGAACTGAATGCTCCTTGCTAACTGCGTGATCTACGTTCCGGCTCACTTTCTTCAGCAACACAGAACGCGTGCTTGCCGGAGGCGCGGCAGATGGTTTCCATTGAGAGCGCATTCTTCTCCACACTAGCGTTCTTTGTTTTTTCTCTATCCTAATATTCGTACTGTTCTCATACGCGCAACCAAACGAATGGTCTAGCACCGAATATGCAGCGGTATTAAATTTTACGCCTTTGTTATTGGTGGTTCTTCCAAAGCACCGTGAGGGAGTTGGGTGCCGGGCTGAAATGAGGATAAAAGGTTTACTCCCCCCCCCCCCCCCTTAATAAAAGTAAGTAATGGTGGAGCTCAAAGAAAGAAAAAGTCACTAGAGGCACAGATAAGCTCCACAGAGAGATGGTGAGAATATGCGACAAAGATGAAACTACGTCGACTCGTCACGCTTCACGTATCTAAAGATCTTTTTTTATAACACGCTTAGGCGTGCGCACAGTACTGCGAAAACATAAGTGTATGGTATACAATTTGAAAGATGGGAACACCAAGCATCGCTGCGCTTATGTGCCAATGTCGGCATCGCCTGGAGCTTTGAGGTGAGCACGTCGAGGCTAGAGCTCAATGAACATATTGAAACATTGGGCTGTTGTGAACTATTCGTTTCGTGCTTGTGGGAGTCTGCAAGTGTTGTTCTTTATTTTGCAAAGCTGCTACAAGTGTAGGTTTGGGCAGACAACGATACGTCAATTTTATCCACACAACAGAGGTCAAACGAAGATAGAGTGACTATATAATTCCTTTAAGAAATTGCTGCATGCGAGGAGCAATTATGAGCCTCTGGCTCATCAGTATACGTTCAGAGACTCCCCACGTGATCTCACAAATTAGGCACTCTGATATACCTAGCAAATTTGAGATACCTCTAGTGGCCACCTGACCTCCTGTTAGCTATTTGAAAAAGACGACGCTTGAAATCAAATAAAATCATTTTTCCCCTAGTTACACAAATAATTGGAAAGTGTTGAAGAAAAATCCGCAATGAACGGTTTGATGAATTCTCAACCTCCTTGCAACAGTTTTGGCAACGTCAAAGAGCAAGAAACCATAGAGGAACGTGGAAAATAACCAGGATCGACAGGTGTATTAACTACAGAGGAACGCCTTACTAAATAAACATTTGAGCCTAATCCGACATCCATAGCCGAGCTATAGTGATGTCGACGGCAGAACGTACGAGTCCTATTCGTTCAGGAAAGGTTGTTTTTGAACAATTGCAGGCGTTCGAATAGCTATGCTAGCCCTCTCACGCATTGTATACACTCTCAGTCGCGTCCGTCAACAGTAAATACTATTTCCGCGTGCAATCGGCTTGTAGCTTTACTCGCGGACAATTTTCTGCGTTACCTCACCTAGTCCAGTGTACCTTGACAGCGCTCTTGGATCATCTTGGTCTTTTGGGCCAGATGCTGAATCAGCGTAGCTTCCTAGTACGATGGTTTCGCATTTGCCTAAACGCGGGAGAGAAAAAGAGAACAATAAGTTAAATTTAACAATTAGTTTTGTATTTCGTCTGATATCGCTGTTGTAAATAACATTTTACGGTTTCTCTTACGCAGATGAAACTAACGCGGACGAAGGGACAGTTTTCAGAAGCGCTCTTGCTTGCGTGTGCTTTGTGTCCGTAGCTGTTACTTGATTGCCGAAGAGAGTTGGCCGCGAGCATAGCATGCACCATATGTGCACTGTTCGCAGCGGCATTCAATCATTATCAAAAATAAAGCGCAGGCAATAAATTAGGCCACGCTCGATTGCGAGCACCATTGGAAGCGGCTCAAATACATGCTGCATGCAGTCTACCCCTACGACTGTTATAAAATTCCAGACTCGAATAACTCTTAATAAATTGCAGCCTCTGGTAAATAATAATAAATTTCAGACTCATGTAATTTCATGGCCGTGCAAATTTCAATAATTCTGGACATTATTTTCATGTGCTAGGTCGATTTAACAATACAAGTATTGTCTATTCAACTGTTCAAAGTGCACGTGGCGCTGTATTCATTACGCTTTTCATGAAACAAATAATCGTTTGTTCTACCCCAAGTATACCTGCTCCGATATATTTTTTATGTTGTTTCGTGCCGTGTGTGAACGAAAACTAAACAAATGATAACCAGCGCGATTGGCCATCTACGAGATCATACCATCGGTTTTGCAGTAAAATCAACGAGGTTGATGTGAAGACATGCGACCGCTTTCAACATTGTTCTCCCCCTTTCAGTTTCTATAGCGATTCTACACTGTGTGAATAATTATTCGAGGACACTTTCGCGCAAGAAGCTGCATAAGTCTTTCTGTAGCTTCAGGTGTTTTAGTTGCTCGCTTCCAAAGATGTTATATAAAGCTTCTGGAATAGCATTCCCTGCAGCCGCCTACGGGAGTGACTGATGTCACGGTGGCCATATTGCTAGAGGCAAAAGAGGGTGCATCCCCAGCATAGACTGCTACGGAGCATGCGCAAGATTCGAATGCATTTGTAGTTTCGCTATCAAAACTTGAGAAGAAAGACCTTTAAAATGTATATCAGTTGAAAATTGCATGTTGTTGCTGAAAAAAAAAAGATTTCTGCATCCAGCTCTTGCCACAGGCTTCGAGAAAAGCAAACGGCAGGACGCTTCCCCCAATCGCACTTCTTCGCTGTGCCAAATTACGAACGGTCTCTCGTGTGATGTGACTCCTTAATTTTCGCCACTGATTACCCGCTGGTTGGCGAGAAACATTTTAATACACCCTTAAACGCCGAATACAGTTTCCACCAGCAACCTCAGAATATACGGTATGACCACCGGCTTCATTTATTAGTTTGTTGGATCTCTCTTGAGTGCTGTTACATGGCTGTGGATGAGAGGAGAAATTGCACTTCGTATTTTTTATTTGCTCCCGGTAGTTACACAAAGGCCCTCATGCCACTCCGAGACCTTATTTTATTCGCAATACTCTATTAAAACCGCTTTAATTTTGGTAGGTACAATACTGCCAAGGTGGCTTTCTCAAGAAAGGCAGTGAAAAGTGTGCATTTAGCATCTGGAACACTTGACATTTATATACTGAATTGAGAGGTTGCGCCATCGACCTTCACTGTGGACCTTATTATATAATTTATGTGCAATTGAACAAATTGATGCCACTCATCCATGGCGTCGAGAACATTTGTTAATGTAACATACGCATTGCACTGACCCAGTTGGAAGTATCCAGAACATGTCAGTCACCAATGCTACACAAACATCAGAACAACAAAAACACCTTTCAGTGACAGTTGAACCTTTCAAAAGGTATATTGGTTCACGAGAAGCTCAATTCGGAACTTACGTTCTGTGTAAATTGATTTTGAAATAATACAAGCTTCGAAAGCAGTGTTACTGCTCTTCACAATGCACTCGATTAGAATTCTGAGCAATGTGGTGTATCCGAAACATTATTATAGCACTCTTAAACCTTGTAATTGGAGTTGAGCACAACCACTGTTGTGTTCGATGAAGCCATAATACAACATAATGTCTTGCTGGGTGAGCTGGTACGTATTTGTGAAAAAAAAAAAAACTGGAAGCCAGTGATACATGTAGACGCGTACACGAATGAATAGCAGGACTGGATTTCAATTTCTATTCACTTCATTTACCAGAAAGTTATTCTGGCTGGATGAGTGCTACATTTCTACCCTTCCCTATTTCTTTGCGATCAATCGAGCGCTCGTCTTTTTCATTCACGCGTGTCACTAGTTTCCCTATTACAAACAAAGCCATTGCCTGATACGTGCAAACCAAATAGAGAGTTTCGTGAAAAATGCGCACCACACATCACAACCCGAGCCAGCTGCGCTATATAATATCATACGCAGTGACGGGCCAGCGACTACTTGATGCGTAATTTTCATACGTGTACGTACGAGCACCTTTCTCACCATTCCGAACTGAATCAAACGTCTGCACAGCATACGGTTGTCCGTAAACAAGGAGATCTTATGTTACAACCTGAAAGATATATCAGGGGCATGTACTTTACGTGATTGGTGCGGCCCTGACCTACTAAGTTGTGTTGTCCGCAGAGAGCATGCCACATACTGTTAAACACTGTTTCGACAGCGTACAATCAATGAGCACGACGAACGCCCTCCACGCTGTGCTACGGTGTAAAGGCAGGCTCGGGCCTTTTCCCTTTAGCAAGATGGCGGCGACCGGCTTGACTTTTGGAGAGCCATTTCTCCTCCAGAAGTGTAAGTAGAATAACATCCTTGCTAGCTTCCAATGAGCTCAATTGGAAACATTGTACTGCTGGGTCGGAGCGTTAGGATCGAAATTCGGGCAAGTTGGTTTTGCATATCGATGGAATAGGCGCCTTGCATGTGTCGGTCTATACGTGTGACGTCTTTTTCGCGGCCATTACATAGATATGGGAGGGAGTGTTCACGCTAAGTATTTCGCACATTATCTGAGATGAGAGATGAGCGTCTTAGCTGCAGTCTCACATACAAAGTTTAGTAATCAGTATCAGTCTAACAGTAATGGTAATCACTATAATAGATCATATAGGCGGTATCACTTCCCATGACGGGGTTGTTATTGCGACTTTTAAGCGGATTTCCCCCTGGAAATTTAAGCACGTGTTGAATGAGAGGTTGATGAGTTGACAACTTCGCCACGTCATCAACTTTGACATCCAATATGTCGAATAGAGTTGGGTAAATACATGAGTAAATATATAAGAGCGCAATCACGAATACGGACCAAGAATGAGGACGGGGTGAGTGCTGTGAAATGAGCGCTAAATATATAGATGGGTTGCGCAAAATTACTGATTTTCTGTTAATTGCGTGTTGAAGCTGTGTAGGTGTTTACGGTGCGGCGTTTCATTACTGTCGAGCTTATCGAGATAAAGCAAAAGCAACAAAAGTGTGTTTTAGGAGAAACACCATGTAGAAATTTGTAGGCATTTTGGTGGTGCCGCAGGAAATGATCAAGTTTGTGCAACTTCTGATTGTGCTCGATCTTGGCCCGGAGGTAAAACAATCCATTATTTGTCTAAGTAGTAGGAAAAGGTTACATTCCTCAGTGGAAGTGGTTCTTGTTGGAGAACACAAACTGATACCGATGGAATTTCAATGCTGTAGGTAGTTTGAATGTATGTTGGTAATGAGGTTGCTTCAAAATTAAGCAGGCATTCAGAACCAAGGAAAGTAGCTTGCCTCGAACGTTGCTATTCCGTTGGTTACCTATAAATGAGCGTCGTTCTCCTTGCATTAGGTGTTATTGCTATGCAAATGAACCAAACGAAACTATTCTTTCACTTGTTAAAGATACTTAAATTAGGACATTTATTTATCTGCTTTTTTGGCGCTCATAATTTTAGCCAAGTATGATAGCAAAATAAGTAAAAAATAGCACCTGCCGTCTTTTTCAGTTCCAGCCGTGGGCCTCGTGGTTAAGTTTCCGTGCCGGCGGAGGGAGGTCGTGGATTCGAAACGCCAGTTTCGCCTATTACCTGCCAATAAGAATAGGCACCACGACTGTGCCCGACCCGACTATCATCTTCCTTTATAGCTGAACAGTGAAAGTGCCCGAGCCAGGCAAAAATCTCGTTGGATTTTTTGTGGGCACAAGAAAAACGGTCCTTGAGGAACGAGGTCAGACCACTCCATACGCGCCACAGCGTTCACGTCAGCATTTTTCGCAACAGCAGCAACATCGAGTACTGAATAAATGCTACAGACCACTGTCGGTGCTTAGATTTCTTGATTCTTAGCGCAAGAACACAGTGCCTTGTATCGAGCAAACGAACCACGGTTAATAAATATTGAATTAGCCAGGGCACCATACTATGCATCCCACACATTCAGCCAGAGTCATTCTCTGACTCAATCAGTTCCCGCGCTTTGTCGAGGACGCGAGCGGCACCCATGAATCTTTTGAACTCCGTTTCGTTTGCGCAGTTCTCGCCTGTGTATTTTTCATGTGCGTTGTGAACTGAACGTTGAAACTGCCTTCTAGCAGCTCGCGGCCACTAACCAAAAAGAAAAAAAAAAGCATACTTGAACTCGGAGTGTGCTTTCTCGGCCAGCCAGACTTGCCAGTGCATGCGGCCGTACTGAAGAAGGCATTGAATAAACTATTAACTTGGCAACCTGAGCAACCGTACCTGCTAGTCGAGATGATATTACTAAGCAGGATATAATGCCCTCAAGAGATAAATAAGGAACCCAAAAGGAGCAGCCCTGTTCCAAACCTTCCATTTACCAAATTAGTTCGGTCACCAATCTTAGATCATGCACTTGATGTTTGCCTTTGGAGTTTAGGAAGAGAGCCTGCGCGGTGAAGCAACTCCGTGTCTTAGTAAAAAGATGAGGAAGCTGAAATCAAGGAAGTCCCACTAAAGAAAACTATCAAATTGGCAAGGAAGCGAATGAAGTCGGTCTTTCTTTTTAAGCACTATGCGTAAAGCGTGTTGATCAGTGCTTGCATTTGTCAGCACCACTATGCACAACACCTGCTTACAGTCATGTGTTTACAGTGATGTTCACGATACTTTAGCGACATTGTGATGCGCGGCATGTTATCACTGCTGTTTAACAGACACAACCTATGTGAAAACGTTGTGGTATGTGAGAGTTCTGTGAACTGAATGTCTGAACTGCTTCTATTGTGTTTTCTTTTTACCTTCTTTGTTACACTGGAGGCTACTAAAAGATTCAGACAGGGCAACTATGTCAGAATCTATTTTAGAACGTTTTGCGAACGTTTGTAATTAGTTCGCACAGGATATTCTTAACTATTTAGTATTGTCAATCAGGCTTAATATTTGTTTTCTCGTTGCGTGTGTTTGTGTATTGGTGTGGTTGTTGCTTAATAACTCTAAGCCGATGGGAAGGAGGCGCAACAGCAGCTGGCACCTTTGACAAGTGCCAACATTTCTGTGAGAGGATAAAACAATGAGCCTGTAAAGATACCTTCTACGATGAAGGGGGATTATGAACTGGTACTGTCACTTGTGGCATCTAGCGTGACATGCTCGTTCAATCTTCTAACTCCAAGACCTTAGATGGACTCGCCCAACCGGTGTTGCGATGCGGGCGTGTAGGCATGCCATCTTGGAATACTAGTGTATAGCGCATACAAGACGAGATCACTAATAAGGCCCTTAAACTCAAAGACGCGAAACAGTGCCTGTGAGTTAATGTGCCAATCGAATGTACTCGTCTTGTATGCCC
Organism: Dermacentor silvarum; assembly: GCF_013339745.2. Lineage (NCBI taxonomy): Eukaryota > Metazoa > Arthropoda > Arachnida > Ixodida > Ixodidae > Dermacentor > Dermacentor silvarum. The sequence goes on from NC_051155.1 coordinate 176,362,388, forward strand.
TTTACTGGTATTCCAAGTCCAAGATCGCCCGACCAGTTTGTAAGAATGTAGTTTATGTAGTTCGTAGGTTTTGTAGTTTGTAGATACTAAATAAGCTGCATCTACCTTTGCGTCGCACGCACGCACGCACGCACACACACGCCCAGACACACACACACACACACACACACACACACACACACACACACACACACACACACACACACACACACACACACACACACACACACACACACACACACACACACACACACACACACACACACACACACACACACACACACACACACACACACACACACACACACACACACACACACACACACACACACACACACATGCACACTCATGCACACGCATGCACACACATGCACACGCACGCACACGCACGCACACACACACAAGCAAACAAACACACACACAAGCACACCAGTATCATGTTCTAGCCAACTGCTAGCCTCCTGGTTAATTCAGACGGTAGAACAACCATTCAAGAAAGGATTTGGTCCAGAGTTCGATCCCAAGACAAGAACTAACTTTTGTTAAACCGTGAAGCTTCCTTTTCTGGTTTGCTATGTTCAAATCGATTTGCCCGTAAAAGATAGCACCGATGACGTTGCACTCAGATGACGTTGCAGGTAATTGGTGTAGCCAGGTTTCCATGCGCAAACAGAATATTTATTGGAAGAAGAAAATGTTGTCTGCATCTACCTGACGAAAGTAGTTCGCGGTTATGGGCTGCAGGTTATGAACTGGCTGTTTTGCTCCCTTTTTCTACGCAAGAGATTTCATCCGTCGGTTGCGCGACTCACCAGCGTTCGGGGAATCGAGTGGAACGCTGCTCGAGTGCAAATGATGAACCGTATCTGGCAAGTCTCTTCAGCCTCGTCTACCTCATTCTACCTCGTCTCTTCACTGCTGAGCAAAAAAAGCGATCACCTGAAAAGCAGGCCTGTACACCATGCTTTCGTTCATTTATACTTGATAATCATACGGTCGGTTAGACAGGCCCTCGTAACGAGGTCATCAAGCCGCTGGTGATGATGCTCTGGAAGGGACATTACGGAGCTCCACTTACGCTATTACGCTGCATCAGTGAACAGGGGAAAATGAGATGTTTTGATCCACACGTTTCTTATCTTTGAGCTAATGCTACGTAGTAAGCGTTTTTACTCAGTGCTGCAGCAGTTTGAAAGAAAACACGCTGCGGCGACCTTATGTTGTTAATGTTTTTCCGGCCGCACCTCTACGTGCAATATAATGACGTGGGACTACCACATACCAACCCTTATACCACCCGTGACGACAAGCTAACAGTTGGGGTTACACTTACTAAATCTAAGCCCATAGGGACGCAAAATGGAATATAAAGGGGAAAAGAAAACCTTTTTTTACCCAAAATATTTCATATCTGGCTGTGACTATGAAGGTACACGAAAACCACATAACCTTTACGACAGAAAACAGCTCAGCTAACTACATAAATGAAACGAAGAAAAGATGGATGAAAGCGTCGACGAGATAAAGGGAAGCGTAGTCATCAGATGATTGGTGAAAACCACCAGACCACTCGTGTACCGCCCACGAAGGAGAGAATTGGCTAAACAAGCCTGTATTCGAGGGCGGCACCTCTGTGGGTGCTCTGCCCCTGCATGGTTTTTCATCTCACTGATGGATTGGTGTACTCACTCATGAGACCACTGACTGATACTCGCTCTGCGCTAATTTTACAGATATAGACTATAATGTTAGTGAGTGACAAAATTGTGATTATACTCGGGTATCAGCGGGAATGGGTAACGGTGAGCTTGAGCAGACGTTAGAATGAAATGGAGTGGGTAGCGGTTAACGTATCAGAAAACTCAAGTGACATCGAATTTGAGTGGTGGTGAGTATGAGCGTTATAGTGGGTGCCGGAAAGTGTTAATGAATGCCAGTATGAAGGTGAGTTAGTGTGGGCGAGTGTGTGCGGGCTAGAGTAGGAGAGTGAGTGAGGGCCGATGAGTGTGAGTACAGATGAGCGTGAAGGAGTGCATACCCAAGCAAAAGTACAGCTGAGTGAGTATGACTCAGTATCGACTGATTGTGGCGACCTACGGGTATGCACTATACGACCACTTGTTCACTCTCTCTCCGCCGCAGCACTAATTTGTTGCGCTGCTGCTTATCAATTCAAAGTACTGGACATAAATTAGAAATACCGATTTAACAGTCAGATCATTTGGATCCTTTTAGGCCTTGTGTGATCTCACTGACATTAAGAGAAATAAAATGGAGCTGGGCAGGCCATGTAATGCTAGGATGGATAACCGGTGGACCATTAGAGTTACGGAATAGATACCAAGAGAAGGGAAGCGCAGTCGAGGACAGCAGAGAAACTAGGATGATGATTTTCAGATGCAAGTTGGAATCAGCTAGCGCAAGACAGGGGTAATTGGACATGGACATAAATATAGGCTTATGTTGATGATGATGAGGCCCGAAGTCACCGCTACTTCAAAATAAAAAAAAAAATCATCGCCCCTTCCACTCCGTGAAGATGGCCGAACAGCGAAGCTGTGTTAGTTACACAGAGTGTTATGAGTGTTAATTACATGTACATGTGTTGCACGTGATGCGATTGCGTAAGCACAAGTACACCCAGATCTACAACAGCAAGTTATATATTGAAACGTTGCGAGGCGAGAACCGGCAGCGACTTCCGACGCTACTGAACGAGTGTCCAGTAGGTCGAAACCTGCCGAGCCGCTGCCAGACGCATCGGCTGCAGTCACGGACACCGCTCGTATTCGGCGCCAACGCGGGGAAACGTGGACGGCGTCGGCAGCAGCTCTACGCTTGCGGGTTATCCGAAAGGGCGCGCCGCACAATAACACCTGGTATCGGCTCTCCTACTCGCGCCCAGCGCGGTCTCTCATTGGTCGCCTCCTCTCCCCAAGAGGAGGTAGAGGTGTTGCTCCCATCGGCAACTCTCACTGTACGTAGCACGGCGGGTGTCAGGACTTTCTTCAGCTTCTCACGAAGACTAGAGCTCACCACCGAGATCTGTGCACCAGTGTCGATAAGGGCCGTAACACTAACACCGTCGAGTTCGACTTCGAGCAAATTAGAGCGGGTAGGAACTGTAAGACGAGGATTTCGAGGCCGGGTCGAGAATGCAGCGTCACCTCCGGGCGCTGCACTCGTTAGTTTTCTGATGCGTAGCGTCCAGAGTTGGCAGGCAACGGGAAACGGCGGGCTTGCGGCGAAGGGAATCGGCGGGCTTGTGGCGAGCGAGATCGGCGATCGCGCGGCGACGGTGACCTGCTGTACACGTTGGTGCGAGTGTCCACGTCGGGCGTGCCAGTCGGTGGAGAGCGCGACGATGTTGTACGGGAGTAGCCTTCAGGACGAGGGTTCCAGGGGCTCCAGCCAATCGGTGACGTCTGACGGCTCCAGCAGTGTCGCGCCATATGCCCAACTCGAGAGCACGCGAAACATATTGGGCGATCATCCGGCGTCCTCCACTCAGCGGGATTGCGGTCTCGCGAGTAAAAGGGCTGGTTCCGCGGCGCGACTGGTGGAACTGGTGGTGTGACTGGTGCGACTGGTGGCACGCGAACAGCGCACACAGAGGAGAGTCCCAAATTCGCGACCTCCTGTCGAACCACGGCCTGAATCAATGAAACCATAGGCTGGTTGGCAGTCGGGATATTGGGCACGAGAGGGGCTGGTGACATTGCTTCTAGTTCCCGACGAACGATCCGTGTCAAAGTGTTCGAAACCGGCGATTGCAATGGAGGTAGTGGTTCCTCACATGATGACGATGCAGCAGTATTGGGGAGCTTGGTGAATTGCTGGGCGATACGGCGGGATTTAGCTTGTTCGAATTGCCGACACTCTGTCACAATAGCATCCACGGTGGCGCAGTTCCTGAATACTAAGAGGTTGAATGCGTCATCGGCGATTCCTTTGAGTATGTGTCCGATCTTGTCCGCTTCGGACATGTTACCGTCAACTTTACGGCAAAGCGCTAGAATATCCTGAATATACGAAATGTATGATTCAGTAGATGACTGCGCACCGGAGCCAAGTTCTTTTTTAGCGGCTAGTTGACGACCCAAGGGCTTGCCGAACAAGTCATTCAGTTTTTCTTTGCAAACGTGCCAGCTGGTCAGATCGTGTTCATGCGTCTCGTATCAGACGCGCGCGGTTCCTTTAAGATAAAATATCACATTCGCCAGCATAAGCGTATCGTCCCATCTGTTCTGTTTGCTGACACGCTCATACCATGAAATCCAGTCCTCGACGTCCACGTTATCTGTGCCAGAGAAGGTGCCCGGATCTTGCGGAAGCGATAAGATGACAGACGGCGGGGACGGCTGCTGCACGGTAGGTTCCGGCGCGGTGCGTGCTTCGGTGGCCATCACCGAGGGAACAACGCGGCGACCACTTCGGAGTTCCGTGCTTGGGTGATGGGGATGAACAGGCAGCGTATACCCAGCACCTCCACCAGAAAACGTTGCGCAAAAACGTATATTTACAAATATTTACAAAATAGGCGAGTAGCACAGGCGTAGCAGCATCCAGCCAAGATGGCGAGGAGCAACAGCTCTACCTCCTCTTCTTCGGTGCCGGCCTAATGCTGACCTCTGCTTCGGTGCCGGTCTTCTTCTTCTGTCCCGCGTCAATATTCTCCTCCCCCAGCATGCCTCTCCTCCTCTGCTGGTCACGTGACCTGCCCTCCCCGGGTGCGGCTCTCATCCTCTTCTGGTCACGTGACCTGTGTGATGCCGGACCAACGGGGAAGGGTCGACTAAGAAGAGTTTCGCTGTTAAAAGGAAATTGCGAGCTTATATTATTCTAGGCATACTCTACCACGCCTTAACACTAAAAGCCAACAGTGTTAGTTGACGAATTGATGGCCGTGGCCATATCACAATTGGTAGTGCAATGCACGCGTAATGCGCATGTTGCGGGTTCGGCTTCCGCCGGCGACAAGTTGTCTTTCGTCCCCTTTCATTTCCATTTTTCTTCATTATTTCCTACATTTCAATTTCAACCACAATTAATTTCCCCGATGCTTTCCTTGGCTTCATCGTCTCTTGGCTTTATGTGGTTATGATTAACAAAATCGAGCCCCTCGGCTCCCCTTCTTCTTTCGTTCATTTAGCTGAGAGTCATTTACTTCAAGCATTCGGATAATAAAAATTATGCATATCGAAAGCATATTCTGGAGTCTAAGTGAAGCGAATCTCTGTGAAGCTGTTATTCAAGTGCTCTAAATCTGTTCAGCTGGCGCACTGCGCTTTTGCGGCATATCGTTTACGTGCGTGCTCGGCAAACCTGCAATGAAGACACGGAAAACCGCCACCGTGCAACTCTCGTGATCGACGCAACCGCGGGTTACACTGTGTATTGTTATTGGTCCACCTTTCATCTTGTAATCTCCGGGACTAGCTCATTTTAATGTTGCACTACCTCCATTACCAGACCCACCTTAGTGGGCAAGAAGGCGACAGCGCAAATGCGTCAAAGCAAGGGAAGGGAGGTATACAATGACTAACTTTGATTGAATAGTTATGCGCTTAAAGGCGGTGCACTGTGTTTAGTCAGGTATCGTTTGTTGTTTCACTGCGTAATTCTGCAGAGAACTGATCCGGAAACGGGCACATATTTTGGGGGTGTACAGATGGGGCTACATATAAGCCGCTTCGATCAGCAGTCGCAGCCGCAGTCACCCGATATCACCACCTAAAGCGCTTCACGGGACACACGGACAAGACAAATTGAGGCGATCGGGTTCAATACGGCCCAAAAACCTGAAATGCCTGAACACCGTTCAGCCCGTTTTGCACCATCTTTCCTCCCGCAAGGCTCGCCAAGCCACGCAGGAGTCTCAGGAGAAGCCGAAACGCCTTGCTGATATAATTATTCAGCGCCTTCGAGGTTACATTTTTTTCACTTGTGCTGCTGTATGATTTACGCTTAGTTAATCTACGATTTTGATCATTTAATGCCGTGTTACGCTCTTTAGCAAGTTGGTAGAGCTCTAGTAAGAAATGTTTAGCGTCACCATAGACACCACGAAACCCACATAACGGCATATGTATTGTTACACTGCTCTGCACAATATTGCTACATGATGTGGAAGAGGAACACGAGCTTCCTCCCAAGATTACCAGTTATCAGCCTTGACTGCTGATATTACGTCGTCTACCCTTGACTCTGCATCTTCTTTGCCGGCTGTCTATCCGGAGTTAACAAACATGATTGCTCCCGATCTTCCGCCACACCACGCCGACCAGCTACGCCACCTGTTTGCCTCGTTCAGCGACATTTTTGACCTGCATGGTCGCCCTTTAGGCCAGACCTCTCTCACGACACACCGTACTGACACCGGTGACGCACACCCTATTCACAGGCGACCACACCACGTGTCTTTGCATGAACGACAAGTCATTGACACGGAGGTCGAAAAGATGCTCGCTCGAGGTATCGTCGAACCGTCATCCAGTCCTTGTGCGTCCCCTATCGTTCTAGTTAAAAAGAAGGACCACACCTGGTGCTTCTGCGTGGATTATCGGCACCTCAACAAGATCACAAAGAAAGACGTTTATCCTCTACCACGCATTCATGACGCCCTCGACTGCCTCCACAGTGCGAAGTACTTTTCTTCCATCGACCTTCGTTCCGGCTACTGGCAGATTGCCGTCGACGACTTGGACCACGAGAAGACTGCTTTTATAACGCCCGACGGCTTATACCAGTTCAAAGTCATGCCGTTCGGCTTATGTAATGCTCCAGCTACTTTTGAACGCATGATGGACACACTCCTGCATGGCCTGAAGTGGTCAATCTGTCTTTGCTACTTAGACGACGTCATCGTTTTTGCTCCTACATTTGCCTCGCACCTGGAGCGCCTCTCGCTCGTTCTTTCTGCTTTTCGCACTGCTGGCCTTCCACTTAATTCATCTAAATGCCACTTCAGCCGCCGCCAAATTGCTATCCTCGGTAATCTTGTTGACTCATCTGGTGTGCGCCCAGACCCGGACAAAGTTCGTGCCGTACAGAGCTTTCCTGTACCAACCTGTACTAAAGATGTCCGGAGCTTCGTGGGTCTGTGCTCATACTTCCGCCGCTTCGTGCACAATTTTGCGGAAGTCGCCCGTCCTCTTACTGCTCTTCTGAAGGCAGACGTTTCATTTTCCTGGGGCCCTGCGCAGGCAATCGCCTTCTCGAAGCTTATCTCCCTCCTGACGTCTCCACCCATCCTGGCGCACTTCGAACCGTCTGCTCCTACAGAAGTCAGCACTGATGCCAGTGGTCATAGAATCGGTGCCATTTTATGCCAACATCAGCGAGGTCACGACCGCGTGATTGCATACGCCAGCCGTCTGCTTTCTCCCGCTGAGCGTAATTATTCCACCACTGAACGTGAGTGTCTTGCGCTTGTCTGGGCAGTGGCGAAATTTCGCCCTTATCTATATGGTCGCCCATTTAAGGTCACCACAGACCACCATGCACTCTGCTGGCTTTCGTCCCTGCAGGACCCTACCGGTTGCCTTGGGCGCTGGGCGCTACGCTTACAGGAATACTCGCACACAATTGCCTACAAGTCCGGCCGTTTACACCAAGATGCTGACTGCTTGTCCCGCCATCCAGTCGACCCTCATGATGTTCCTGCGACCGATGTTTCTGTATTTTCGCTATCTGCTTTTGCTGACCTCGCTACCGAACAACGCCGAGATCCAACCATACGTGGTATCATGGACAAGCTCACATCTGGGTCAAGCGATCCCTTCCTTCGCTTGTTCGTACTCCAGCACGGCATTCTACATCGGCGCAGCATGCACCCTAGCGGACCTGAGATGCTGCTTGTCATTCCCCGGCATCTTCGTACCACTTTTCTGTCCCAGCTGCACGATGTACCTACTTCTGGTCACCTTAGGGAATCTCGCACGTACGACCGTGTCCGGCGACGATTCTTTTGGCCTGGTCTGTACCGATCTGTCCGCCACTATGTCGCTTCGTGTGAGTTATGTCAGCGCCGTGGAGAAGCCGTCTGCGCCCCCTGCTGGTCGACTCCAACCTCTTGACGTTCCTGCCGAACCCTTCTCTCGCGTTGGTGTAGACCTCCTGGGACCTTTCCCCACATCTACCTCCGGCAATAAGTGGATTGCTGTTGCAACCGATTATACAACTTGATTTGCGATCACCAGAGCCCTCCCAACCTCCTGTGCAACAGACGTAGCCGACTTCCTGTTGCACGACATCATTCTTCACCACGGCGCTCCTCATCAACTTCTTACCGACCGGGGCTGCTACTTCCTGTCTACAGTTGTGGACGACTTGCTCCGCTCCTGTTCTACCAAACACAAACTTACTACTGCATACCATCCACAGACGAACGGTCTTACTGAGCGGCTTAATCGAACAATAACGGACATGCTCTCCATGTATGTGTCTGATGACCATCGGGACTGGGATACTGCTCTACCTTTTGTTACATTCGCGTACAATTAATCGCGGCACGACACTGCCGGTTACTCGCCATTTTATTTGTTGTACGGCCGCGATCCCGTATTGCCTTTTGACACAATACTGCCTACCCGTCAAGAGCCCGTGTCTGAGTATGCCCGCGACGTCATTGCCCGAGCCGAAGAACCACGCCAAGTTGCTCACCATCGCCTTTGTGCTTCCCAGATAAAACAGAAAAGCATTTATGACAGTCGTCACCGTGACGCTGACTATGCTCCCGGGGATCTTGTCCTTCTATGGTCTCCGACCCGCCGCGTCGGCCTCTCTGAAAAACTAATGTCTCGCTACTCCGGTCCTTACCGAGTCCTTCGCCAGGTGACCGACGTGACCTACGAGATCTCTCCGGTCACACCTACTACTCGCTCCCTCCAGACTTCCCATGACATCGTTCATGTCAGCCGCCTGAAACGCTACCAGTCCTCTTGTACCTAGGAACCACCGGGACGTCGCTCCCACGCCGGGCGGACATATGTTACACTGCTCTGCACAATATTGCTACATGACCAGGAAGAGGAACACGAGCTGGAGGGCTGAAGAAGACGACGCTTCAGTGACTGACTGGTTGTGTCAATCATTGTCAATGGTGTAAATATTGTAAATATATTTTCCCGCCTTGCTTCTTCCCTCCGTCACAGCATTATTTTGCACGAAGGCAATGAACTATGTGCTGCCCTCGTGCTGATATAAAATAGGAGAACGGCGTTAGATGTATGGCCTGCAACGACGACTCATATTTAGTGCAGTGAAGACCACAGTGAGTGCAGGTCGTCTATGACAAGTCGTATTATGACTGAACTTTCCGGGGAGCTCTCTCTGATCGCATTTTTTCGTTGACATTTGAAGAGGGATTGTTCGGTAGAGGAAATACAAGCATTTTTCACAGATATTATGAATGTTTCGTTTGGTTTTGTTGATCACTAAACCACAACGCCGCGCATTGGGACCTTCACGTTCCCTAAAAATAGCTAGCACTCTCATATTTGATATTCTTGATAGATCGCAAGTCACAGCATAGTTGTCTTTCCCGACCATTGACGAATTTGCTCACCAACTTAACAAAACAAAATTGCAAATAAAGAGCAGTGGCATAATTACATCCGTGATGGCTGAATTTTTCTCCTGGCAGGAGTGGACGGTTTGATACCTGGACATCTACTACGTTTTTTGATCGTGCTTTAAAAGTGGAACATTGGAAAAGTTTGATGAAATTTAAAGACTCTTTGTTTGGAGAAAACGAAAGTTGTGCCTGACGACTAACATAGTCACTCCTACACAAACATTCAAGCCCGATGTACAGCAATACACGTTGCACCTATTTCATAAGCTAAATTAATGGTTTCCTGTACATCGCGGTCAAGCATTTGCGAAAAGCGGTGTTTCACCGTCTTTTTCCAGCTCGCAGCCTCTGGAAGCACTTATTGTTTATTGCCATGATGTTTGCCTGTGAATACTTTTCGGACTTATTAGGGATCCCATAAGGTATGTGGAAGGAAGTGGAAGTAGCAGATTCATTCATGAGGATCTTTCCTTCAAGTATGTGCGGTAATCCTTACGCCGACCGATGCAAGCCTGTTTCTGTGCAAGGAACCACCTGCAGTGAAACACCATATGCGTTTCCTTGCGAAATGTACGTGGTTCTGCAATAATTCAGTGTTATGCATTGTCTTACAAAATACAACAAAAGTCATCGAAGCCAGCAATATGTAATGTAAAAAAATTGTATTAAGGGTACAGTGCAGAAGTACTCTCACTTCGTAAAAGAACGGAAGCGGCAGATGCCTGCGCAAGAAATGTCTTGCTGAACGCTTCGCAAGTTGTGCTAGCAGAGAATTTGAGAGTGAAATAAAATGGTACCGCGAAAGTTCCCGCCAAAAAATGTTTAATATGTTTTTATCAAGAAGCTTTATATTAAAGTTCACAGCGACTAAGTATTTTATGTCTACTCCAACTTCCATACAGGCTTTAAGCGTGTATGGAAGACCGTCATTTTATATAAATGTGGTAAAGTGTTAGAAATAAACTAAAGAAGGTTTCTAGCGAGGAGAAACACTACCGAGGCTGAAAACATCCCTCAGTGCCATGTGTTTTAAGCCCTGAATTTTTTACCGCAATACATACTCATGCTTTTTCACCCGAGATTTCCCGGTACCCTTCTTAATTGATCATTGCAATACTACTGTATCATAGTGACGCGGGTACGTATTACTTTACCAATTAAACGCGCTTAATTTCCGTGATCATTTTACCGTGTTCCCCCTATTCATGAACTACTATGCCTCTCTATGCTCTCAACGCTAGGTATTAGTTCTGTTGTCACTATATTCTTCTCTACCCGCCGCGGTTGCTTAGTGGCTGTGGTGTTAGGCTGCTAAGCACCAGGTCGCAGGATCGAATCTCGGCCACGGTGGCCGCATTTCGATGGCGGCGAAATTCGAAAAACACATGTGTCCTTAGATTTAGGTGCACAATACAAAACCCCCGGTGGTCCAAATTTTCCTGAGTTCCCCCACTACGGCCTGCCTCATAATCAGATCGTGGTTTTGGCACGTCAAACCCCATAATTAAATTTTTTAAGCTATGCCTCATAATCAGGTCATGGCTTTGGCACGTAAAACCCCCTAATATAACTTTTTTACCTATATTTCTTTCTCTTATTTTAAAGCGAAGCTTTATATGGCTAGGCGAAATCGGCTGTGTACAGAAATATCTCATCATCAGCATTGGCTCGTGCCGTAGCTAGCTCGTTGAAGTACCTTGGGTAGCGCTCGTGTTCATGCTCGGCACGCGCTCGTGCCACTGCTCCCGCGTTCGTCGTCGTCGTCTTCTTCCAGAGCTGGCAGCGTTGCCGCTCATCATTTCAGCGTAGAATTTCAATTCTCTTCTGTCGCCGTAAGGGGAAGGCTGCGTTTACAGGAGTATGAGCTATTGCTTAAGGGGGTATGAGCCACTCATTGTCTTACGTAACGGACAGATTTAATTTTCAAGCAATGTAATTTCGAAGAATCGCAAGCGGCAATGGGCGGGCGAATGCTGCTATCCACGCGGCCGAGCAAACTCGGGACATCGAACGCAAGCGACAACGGCGGACTGCGGGCATACCGTCAGTCACGTCGTTCTCTCCGTCGCAGCCGAACGTGTGTGTAACCTCATAATTGAGAACTACTTTAATGAACCCTCGGGATTAACCCAGTGATAAACAGCGGTGCTTCACGTTTCAGCTTCGCTTTGGTTAACCATCTTCACGGAGTGGAAGGGCCCACGAATGTTTTGTTTGAAACATTTGCTCCATTTGGTGCACATCTGCCAATCAAGAGAACAGGAGTAGGTATTGACGTGCACAGTCACCTTGAATAATAATAATAATAATAATAATAATAATAATAATAATAATAATAATAATAATAATAATAATAATAATAATAATAATAATAATAATAATAATAATAATAATAATAATAATAATAATAATAAGTTAGCTACATAGAATTCTGTGCGCTTGTGTGCTAGCTTTATTTCCTCTGTCCACAGCTTCGAATGCGTCGGAGAGCCTCGTATCACTTATCCTGATATGCCACACCATCCTTTGCCTATTCTACGAACTCATCTAACATCTAGAAGCCAAAGCCAACACTCATATGGCTTCTCGTGCGCAGTTTGTCGACCCGTGATTCAATACATCTTATTTTCTTCGAGGAATCAGATTATAGAGTCCCGCTGGCGGATTGCGTCTTCGCAGGCTTGTCTCGCTTCAGGCGTCTTCAGCGAACCGAGTGGCAGCTCTGGAGTTGAAGGGCTCATTGCACAATCCTGACGTTGTGATCAGCCTCGAACTGATATCGATCGTGTGTTTATGCCCTCTCATATAGAAGCGCCTGAGAAATGTACAAAGAGCAAAAGTTTTGAGCATCACTAGAAGACAAGATCGAACGGAGATTTTCTGGCAGCTTTCATTTTCTGTATACGTTTGAAGCTAACAGAAAACTGAGATTAGCGCAAGACCGCACCTGACTAAGACTGCACACTCTTGTTTTGTTCTCCCATGGTTCCTTTTTAGACAGCTCTATCCTTCTATTATTCTTTCGTGCACTTTACATTTCTGTCACAGTCTCTTTCCGTTTTTGTCACAAACCGCAAGTAGTCTGTTCTCCATGAGTAATTCTTGCAATTGTGCTTTTTTTATTCGCGCAGTAGCACGTACACTGCAGCTGAGTAGTAAATTTTATGGCAGATAAGCAAAAACAAATTATTTTGTTGGTATGGTCACGCTGCTTGGAATGGCGAGGTTCAGTGCGTAGGTCATGGACATAAATACGCGTGCTAAACCCCAAGACACCTGTTTGGGATGCGAGAAAATTCAGCGCTTATAAAGCTTCGAGGTTCCAAGCACTACTGTCAGCATCATTGCTGCGATTGCTATGTGCTTGGGAGCTTTATTTATTTGCTGGCTCACGTAAAAATAATAAAGGTATATTCACCTTTACTGAATGTGCAAACGGTTGCCGCATCTTGGCAACTAAAAAAGAAATCAATAAGAAATTTAGTTTCATCAAAGCAGGAAGTAAAGGTCGAATATATCTGAATTGTCTATTTAGGCACTGTAAAATTAACTGTTGACGTTTTCTAACATGGATATTTATATACATCTTAAGGAATTATACAAGTTCATGACCGATATTCTACCTCTCAGTCTTGTCGAGAATCACAATACTGTTTTTTTTTTCTTTTTAGAAATCTTGTACGACAGCAGTGCAGGCCTAAGTACTGGCCTTTGGAAGCCGGCATCTCCAGGACTTCCACTAAGGATTATTCTAGGTTTGTTTGTCTACCCTTGACAAATAAGTCAGACTTTTAACATTGTTGATTCAGTGCATTATATCTCTTAAACCAAAATTAGGTTTATTCCGGTCTTAAGGGGCAAATACTTCCTACCATGCAAATAAGGTATCGGCATTCACCGCGGAAGACTCTTCTATAGGAACGGCTTAATACTGAGAAGTAATGAGATCAGAAATACGATGTTGTGTGCATAAAAGAAAGAATTAGGAAATGCTTCTTTTAGCACTCAATAATGCACAAATTGGAGTTGTTGAGTTGTTTAAGCATTTTCTTTTCGGAATATTTGCTGTGTAATCTACGCATCGACGGACAAGCTAGTGCGCTATTGCTTTCGGGCGCTCAGATTGTGCCATATTTACAAGACGGACACGCTTTTTGTTATGCAGTCCTTTATTATTTTATACCTTGCATTATAGCGTGCTTGTCTTTACTATCACAATTTCCAAGAATGCGGTCATGATGTTATCGTTGAAAAAGATAAGAACATGTTAGTCGTTAATCGTTTCCAGGATGGCTTGCTGGTTGATTCGTCGTTACAAGTGAACAGCTCACAAATATGATGAACATGAGGAGAGGCACGAAGAAGACGCACATACCACTGTATGTATTTTCGTGTAACTTACTTCGTCTTCATGAGATTTGGGTGGTGTTCCCTTGTAACTAGTTCCTCGTTTTCCTTTTAAAGTTATTTATCTCTAGCATACAAGAGCACTGCTTAACGTACTTCGAATTGTCGATATGTAATCGCAATACAAATTTAGACTTTGCCGCCTCTATAAATCAAGAACAATGTAGAATGATCATAGTCTAATATACCGAGTAGAGGTTGCAGGAAAAAAAAAGAAACCTCATCATTCCGATTGCCTCCAAGGTGGCTGTTTGCGCAAGGGGTGCAGTGTACAAATGCTATGCTTTACACTAGCAGCACTCTCAAATCAAAAAACAAGAAGGTGCGACACGCTATGTCAGCTAATTTTAATGAATAATCCCCTTCAGTCATTTCCGAATAAGGCATTCCGCAGTATCTTATAATTTTGGCTGTATTCATATACCCTTATTCTTTAAATTAGGTTGCTATCTTGTTGTCAATATCGAAATTGGTAACCTGATTTTTTCTTGCAGTGTTTTGTATTTAAAGAACGCCAGGGAGGTCAAATATATTCTGAAGCTCTCACTGCGGCATGCCTTATAATCAGATCGTGGTTTTGGCACGTAAATTCCAAAATAATTTTATTTCTTTATTTTATCGTGTGTGTTTTTAGTATCGCTTTTAATACCTCCCAAACATTTATAAACTAAACTAAATTTATTTGGAATGTAAATTGTAAATTAACTACCTAATTTCTTTCCACATATGTAAAATAATTGTTACCTGCGCACAAAAGGAGTATTCCTTGCTGCAGGCCAACCTCGCCTCGCAAAATCTGCCGCTAATTTATCCGCCCGAGGACCTCTTATCACGTGCGGTAAAAGATCTGAAGCCCATCACAATGCATGCGGTAACACGAGGGCATCTGGTAAAGAAGGGCGAACTATCGTATAGGACAGATTTGAACCAGAGCGCAACAGGTTGCGTAACTATTCATTTCCCGCGGACCTCGCATACGACCCACACGGCTCTCCACACAGTTTCAGGAGAAAGATGTTTCGGCTCCTCCAAAAAATCCTCAAATATGCAGAGCTGGAGTAGTAATGGTGACCCTAACACTCAGGACTATGCAGTTTCGATATCTTGCGTGAATTTTTCTGTCTCATACACCGTGTGTAAGCTCTGTTATACCTACTACGTCATCTTAATGGCAGACAACAGGCCAATAAACTTCCGTTTGTAGCGTCAAGGCATCAATGGCTTCCAAAGCGGAGACCCTCGATCGCTAATGAAAAAATTGGCCCCATATCTGCTTGTTTCGTTGCAAATGACATCGAAAGACGATAGTCTACTGTCGCCCCTGATATGTAACACTCTCTCTTCTCCTCCCTCCCACCCCTCACGCTCTTCCCCTCCCCTCTCACTCCTCCCATGATGGATGCAAGGAAGGTTTTGCTGAATTCAAATCAAATTTCTCGCGTTCGCCCTGCTCTCGCACCATGTCTTGGGACCTTTTATTACTCTTGGCTGAAAGCCGGCTACAGAGCCACGGCTTCAGTCGGCTTGTTTTTAACGCGGAGCGTCTCTTCGACACCATTCCTAACGCGTTGATTTTTCACTTACTAACCTAAAAACCAGTCCAATGTGTACTTTTAAGTAACTTAACGGTGCGAATCATGATTATATATATAATTAGGACGGACGGACGGACGGACGGACGGACGGAGACGGACGGACGGACGGACGGACGGACGGACGGACGGACGGACGGACGGACGGACAGACAGACAGACAGACAGACAGACAGACAGACAGACAGACAGACAGACAGACAGACAGACAGACAGACAGACCGACAGACAGACAGACAGACAGACAGACAGACAGACAGACAGACCGACCGACAGACAGACAGACAGACAGACAGACAGACAGACAGACAGACAGACAGACAGACAGACAGACAGACAGACAGACGGACGGACGGACAGACAGACAGACAGACAGACAGACAGACAGACGGACGGACGGACGGACGGACGGACGGACGGACGGACGGACGGACGGACGGACGGACGGACGGACGGACGGGACGGACGGGCGGACGGGCAGACGGGCGGACGGGCAGACGGGCGGACGGGCAGAGGTCGGGCGGCGGCCAGACGGCAGACGGGCGGACGGGCAGACGGGCGGACGGGCAGACGGGTGGACGGGCAGACGGGTGGACGGGCAGACGGGCGGACGGGCAGACGGGCGGACGGGCAGACGGGCGGACGGGCAGACGGGCAGACGGAGAAAGTTTTATCGCGTGTAAGTAAGCGTATAGGTAACCCGAGGGGCTCGATATATATACATTTGTCATCAATACCAAGTGACAGAATACTGGGCCAGCGACAGCATATGGGAAGTTAATTGTTGAATTGAAATGCAGCAATAATAAGGAAAATTTAAATGGATGGGAATGAAAAATATTACTGGATAGAAGTGGGGACCAAACCCAAATCTCCCGCATTAAGCACGCGGTGCTTTACCAATTAGGCTACCGTGGCGCCATCTCTGTGGCCGTTTTGTTGACTATTTGCGTACTAGATTTGCCTTGGGACTGGTAGACGGCACCGATCATGTCTGAGGTGGTGGACATGGAACGCCTTTTCTAACCGCAGGTGTCTCGTAGTATGTGATTCGGGAGATGAAGACTGTAGAGAAAACTACAAGACAAGCGCTGTCTTATCGCTTTTCCTTCTGTCTTCCTTGCGTTATTGGGCCAATCATGGATTTGTAAAAACTCGCCCAACTTTCAGGTCTTGTACGCTCGATACTTATAGTAGAACTACACCAAGCCCACACACAATGAAGCAAAGGAAAACATATGGGAAATCACTGTTTAATTTCTTCGTTGAAATGTGAAATGAATTGTGAATGAGGTTAGCTGTCGCTGTAAGCTTCATATCCCTAAAAAAAGAAAGAAAAGAAAAAAAGTTATTTAGGAAAATTGGTAGAGCATCGCATGGACGTCGTACTCACGTTGCAGGCTCGGCTCCCACCGGCGGCAAATTGTCAATGATTCCAATTTCGCTTTACTTCTATAAAAATAAATAGGAAGTTTGTCGCGAAGCTTAACCCTCATTCATAGTTAATTTTATATTCGAATCAAAATAAGCAAATTTGTTCTTCCCTTCTTTAGCTTAATTGGCTGTAGGCTTCATTGGTCGGCATGCAGTTTGAAGGAGCCATTTTGCGCCTTCGATGGCGGTGTAATTAAGGGCTCGATGATCATCATAGAGGGAGATCGTATCAAAAGTACGCTATTGTAGTTTTCTTCGTTGAAATGAGAAACAAATTGTGAATGAGGGTTAGATGCCTCTTTGCACAGTGTTACAAGTGAAGAGTAACAGGTATGCTTTAGCGTCCCAGTGTCTACGTTAAGGAAACTGCCCCCATTCTTGTACATAACTATTGTGTACAACAAAGAAGTGATCACGGAGAATCTATTGTACTAAAACGCCTCCAAATCAGTGTTCACACGTGAGCACACGAATAAGGCTCTGGTGTTCAACGTAAATGAACCTATTCTTCATATACAGAGAAGCGAAAGACGTCGAAAGATATCGCTGTCATAAGAGGTAGAAATGGCGAAACAAGGCAGGCCCTTAATTACTTAATGTCATTCTGTAGCTTACGGCAATAAGCCTATCGCTTCCTATAGTACGCCACGTTCAGTGCCAAATAGCTAAGATAAAACAGACGCTTTCCAAACGCTGTGCACGCGGTGCAGAAAAAAGAAAAGAAAACTTGGTGACGTGGAAGCATTTATTGAAATGTAATAGATGTCCCGCGCCAATGCGTCTAAGGGGTTTCATGCCACGAACACAAGCTTTATAGCATGGTAAAATGGATGATTCTCAGTAACTGAATTTCCAGTCCTGATTTATGCACTCTGCCTCAGACGTTCCGCAACAAGAACCCCAACATTAAAGGCGCTACCTAAGGTCACACACCAAAAATCACTACCTCGCTACTACCGTTTATCAATGGTCACAATCATGTTCATAATAACCATGCTCATCTAGTAAGCTACCGGAGTATTTTGATTAGATCCTGTACAAAAGAGTGTCCGGAGAGACGTGCCGATCATTCAGATCAGAGACGGAGACGCCATGGCGAATCATTGAAACCGCATGCGAAAATTCTGCATGTACAAAAAAAAAAAAAAGGGCGGATTGCGCGCTTGCATAGGAGCCGTAGCTTTCTTGGATATTTACTGAACTGTCATCGCTTCCTTTCTCCTGCACTTTTCTGTCCCTTAACTCACCTCGCTCAATGCACGCTGTGTTCCCATAATGTTCGCTTTACTTCTTCCTCCCCAGTAGGACAGTTTTGTCACCGACTTCACTTCTATGCAGCTGACTCTTTCAATTTTCTGTTTTCGACTTCTTCCCTCCATGCCTCTTGTTCTGCTTGTCCATTCGTGCAACCACTCAGTGGCACATTACCAATTGTGGGAGATTGGCCAATAATGTTTATGCACCTAGTGCCACATGCTCAGCTGTGCGTACTCAGTGGATCAGGTTGACTATTCAGGTCCGTACCCAGTGAAACATACTCAGTAAGCGAAGCTCTACAATTGGCAAGACCGCAGCAGCCAGCAGCGAGATCGTGCAAAATGTGCGGAAGGGGCATAGGAAGCTTAGCTTTAACATTATGCAGATCTGGTACCATGTGGTAATCAATCTTATGCGAAGCATTGTGTAATGAAGACAAAACGCGTTTTTGTCTTTGTCAACACCCGGCGACACCGAATTTCACGTTTTTGTCCCAACTCAGTCTCGCACTGTTCGAATACCTGTCGACGCCGAACCTCAATGCGTCGTCATGTTGTGCGGCTGTGTCACGTCTGCACGTCACACTCCAGCGCATGGCACGACAGTAAGACACGTGGCTGCGCATGAGCAAACACGTGTCGCGTTTTTTGCCGTGAATAGTGATGTTACACAACTCGCAACGGCCGGGCGGCTCGTCGTTTGCTGCAGACCTGGGCAGATATCGAAGGCGGTGCAATGTCACGTCGCGTCTCAAACTGGTATGGAATTGAAGGATGCATACTGGAAGGACGGGGGAAACTGGCGCGCTTTCACTTTTATTAATGAGCAGTTGCTATGTGACGCGATGCACGTGGCAAGCGTCTCAATGCACAAACTTCGACGATGGAAGGTCTTTTAAGGTTCCTTTCTTTCGTTATGTGTGTGCGCCTTTCTCCTTTCGGTAGAACTGCTGCGCTGGGGACCTCCGGTGCAAGTCCTATCATAAGACACACAATATGTTTTCTTTGCGATAACAATTATATGTACACTCGATCCAGGCGCATTTTCGCCGTCGCCGTGATGTTCCGTATAAAGTCCAAGTGCGATAACATCGCCGACCGCGCACTGCATGCTGTGGGTGCGAGTGAAAGCGTGTGAGTGGAACAGAGAAGGATGGTGGCTCGATTTCGCACGCGCCGGGGATGAAAGCGGGGAAGAAATGTGCCGTCTTCCTTCGCGCGGTAGTTTGCACGGGTGAGTGGGTGTTCTACTCCAGTGGCGGGTAAAGTCCCAGCGGCGGGGGCGTAAGGCGGGACTGAGCGCGCCCGCGCGGGCCCTATCTCGAAAGCCATCTGTCGTGGGTAAAGCGTCTAGGTGTGCCGAGGGCTCGTGGCTTCATGTGTGCTGCGTTTTCCCCGCTTAGTTTGAGATGAAGCGAGAGGCAGAACGAAGGGCAATTCGCTCGCGGCAGCTGCCGCTCTTCCTTAGGTCATTGAGTGAGATGTGTTTTTGTTTGCGTATGCGCGCATGGCACCATGCTTGTTAATTTTAGTTCATAAAGGAATGTTTACAACTTTATTCGACCAATAAAGCTACTGTTGTTATTTCGTGGAGCTGTCTAATAATTTGCTATCGAATCGAAAAGCGAAACTGTGGTATTCTTTTTATTGTGCAATTGCCGCTATCCGTCCTGATGTCAGACATACGAAGAAAAGCCGGGGACGGAACCTATAAATTTTTCTCGTATAAACGCGGCATAGTAAAGACAATCACCAGTCTGGGAGGGTAACACACCTTGACGGTTAGCTACTGCCCACACACTAGCGCTGAAAGAACACTATACTCAATGAATCTTCCTGTGCGAAGCTTCAACAAAGATCAATACTTTGCCGAATTTTTTAGGTTTCCATGAATAGGCTTCAAGTGATATGTTTTAGAGCATATTATTATGACTTACTCTGCAGGTTTAATTATTCGTGATCTGATTTGTAGGTTCGTAAATAGCTTGTTTCTTTTATTAGTTCGAGGCATGTAATTGGTTGTACTTGTGGGATATATACACCATCATAGCGATATAAGAAGTTCGATTGAAGAAGAAAGGAGAAAGTGGGGCTACCCGAGCAGAAAAGAAACTCATGGTTTGCTACGCTACATTAGTCGATAGGGAAGCGCGTGGGAGGGACGTAAGCAGGAAAGAACAGACACTGCGCACACGCACACGAACGCAGCCGTCATCACAAGTTAACACCAGCCAGCGCTAATGCTTTTGTTAGCCTCGTCTATTTTTTCATCAGTTAAGCATAACTGTATACTGCCTGTTCTAGTCGCAATTGACCAACCACATAGAGCTAGTATTCGATGGGCAAGAGTAAATGGATAGTCTTAATTTACTGTGCAGCGCTTAGAATACCATGAGGTGGCATCGAATTAAGCAAAAGCGCGTCAGCATGAATTTTCTTTTAAAATTTATCCTGTGATTAAATTCAGAGATGACCTAGTCGCTTTGCTCCATTGCTTCACTTCCTGTCATTCTTTATCTACTCGTTGTTAGAGAGTATCTTCTGAAGATCTTCCGAATCACAGTGTTGGAACAAACAGAACAGGTGTCAGATGATTTCATACGCTACTTGACATTGAATATTCAGCTCTACTGCGAAGCTTCTTGGTCGAGTAGGCCGGTTCGTGTGTTGCGCAATTCTGTAAAACGGTCACTGGACTCATATTTCATTCATTTTCGCCTGCTTCACTGCTAATTCATACCCACGTTTCAAATCTGCCCATTGCCGCGCGGCCCATCACTTAGCTTGGCCTATTATCAAAACAATAATGGAAAACAATAAGAAATTACCACGGTTTATTTGGGTAAATCAGTGATGACAAATACTCACCGTGGCGTGAGGTGTCTGTGTGTTTTGGTCAATGACAAATAAAAAGTCACAGCCCTGCGTGGCACACGCAGCACAGTCACAGCGTAAGCTGGTGGAGCCGCTCAAGAGTAGCTACAATTTGGGCACCACGCACAACAGTCCGCGGCACTCCGTTTGCCTCGTTTTGACGAGAACGATCTGAACTGTCCGCCCGGCGTTGACGGCGAGCTGCGGCTTGTAATGCTATCTGCACAGCAGTTTGCTGAGCCCGATCAAGCCTTATAACTGCAACTTACATGTCGAGAACGCCGCGTTTGCAGGCACCTTATAACTAGATCGGGCCACCATACTGGCGGAGACTCGGCAGCTTGGGAGCGCGTTGAGTGCGCGCCTCGTCTGAATCGCATATCGTCGTCTGCGCCTGCGGACGCTGCGTTTGCAGGCATCTTACCTAGATGGCGCCACCATACTGGCGGAGGCTCGAATCGCTTGCCTTATAGGGTATTTTCCGCCACCCGATAGCAAGCGCTTGCGTGGCTTCAGTGGTAGAGTATCTGGCTCCCACGTAGCTGGCGCGGGTTCGATCCTGGCTGGATTTGGCTACATTTTTCGCCTTTCCGGCGATAGCAGTTATGCGGCGGACGCCGTCAGCGGCAGCATCATCGCAACCCGAATCGGCTATTGGAATGAGCCCATAACAGATTACGCTGTAAAAAAGAAATGCACATTTCAAAGACTCCTTCAGCTCTGAGCTGACTTGCTGCGAAAGCAGTATGTCTATATATATATATATTTTTTTTGCAGTGGAGGTTACCATTTTCTTTGTGTGCTTGCTTGTACCTCAAGTAATTATCAGTTTCGAGCACCTAAATGCTGTCGCAGGAGAAGGGTAGCTTTTTATTATATCAGAACCAAGGCACAAGTATCGCAGTTGGATTGTTACGTGACTGATGTGTTCGCACGGACGCCTGAGCTAGTATTGTTCCTGCTGTCTTTCTGGCCTATTTTAAAGCTGAAAGAGTTAATAATTGAAAACTTACTGGGGGTGTGCCTATTTAGGAAACCGAAATGATAAGTAGATTAGTGATCATCAGCTTCCATCTCGTTCGCCTGTTTTCTTGCTCAAGCGGTGCTTTAAAGGTCAACTTTAGAAATGACTATTATAGCAGCAAAAATATTGACCGCGGTTAAAGTACATGTAGAGACTCATGCAGAGTACATGCAGAAAAGAGATCCGGCACTAATTACTTATTGCAAGTTGCATACTTTGACACTACTTTGATCCCTACTCGTTGTTCTGACAAACTGCTCAAGCAGAAAGCCTCTAATCTAACGTGTGAAACAGAGGTCTGGTTCTGAGGCGTTGGAATGGTGATGATCGCTGGCACAATGTTTTCACGCATGGCTTCTGTGAGGGCAATCGCGGTTTCGTTGAACTTATCGTCTCGGCGCACATACCGCGGAAGTTCACGGTTTCTACACTGAATAATTGCCGGCAGCGGTGTGGTACAATTCTCCCCGACCGTCTCCTGACATGCAAGGCTTGTTATCTCGACAATGCAGGGCGCAGTCTTGGTATAATACCGTACACGATGCGGTGAAGCATGCCGTAATGCGATCATGCATTGCCACAATATGCAATGCGAATCCGCCATGACCTTGTTCGGATGAGTGGTCCTCGTGGGCCACCTTCTCAGAATAAACTGATCATGTACGACATTTTTCTTTGTTAAGAAATTATTCCTTTGGTTAACCCTAGCCTTTATACGTGTACTGTTTATGTATGATGAAGGACTTTATAATTCATTTTGTTAATTAGTAATTTGTAACTTGTCATTTGAGTCCATGCACATTTTAATGACCGAGACACAAAGGTCTCCCAACGTGGCGTACAAATGTGGGCTTCTGAAATATTTAGGCATAACAACCACGACGACAACAACGTGCTGGATATGAAGATGAGATAGGAAATTCTTGCTGAATGTAACCAGACAAAGGTGCTTTGCAGGAAGGCCTGAATTTGTCAGAATTTCGGGATCTCCGAGAGCTCTGGTGAATGAGCTAATGGCATATCAACACAGAAAATTCAACCTTCGGATCCCCTACTGTTTTATCATCACTTGGACGTTAGCTCTAGGCGAGCGAAAAAAGAAGGAGTCACGTGGTCAAACCGTCAGTGCCTTGTTTCATTTGTTTATTGTTCCACCCCGTGCAGTAACCTGTGCAAGTAAGTTATAGAAATTTTTAAAATCTTTTAACGTATTCGAAAGAAAGGAAAGGGTTGGTGTGAGAATGCGTCACGTCTACACTGTTCGCAATAGATAGTAGATAAACAGATAATGTCAGGAAGAGGAGACGCACCCATGACGCTCCCCAGAAACACGTGGCAAACGGCATGGGACGAGTGTGTATAGTTAGATAGCGCGAAAGTCACGTTAATATGACGTTGAGTGATTGAAATACTCCAACCGTTGCCTAAACAGCCAGGATCCATCATTACATTTGCAGTTACCACCAAATCTTCCGCGGCACGACGCCACACTGCTGAGTCGCAGTCACTTTACTAACTAATGCAGCTATCTCATAGGAATGGGTGACTTACTCATGTGCGTTAGGTGCAGATATCAAGAGGCTATCAATAACCTCCTCTGCCATCGCTCTTTCCAGTGGGCCTTGATTGGACTAGACGATCGGCCTTTTACCGAAACCACTGTCCTGGTAGTCTAGCCTCGCAGCTCCTCAGCTATGAAAGCGGCTCGAGCTCTTCTGCAGTACATGAAGGCGAAAGTCTTGATTGCCTGACTTTAGGTACGTTGCACCTCGTAGGGTACGTGTGATTTACCTACACTCATTTCTTATGCCTACTTCACTCTCCCATCTCCTCCCCCGTGTATGGTAGCAAACTGAACAAAGTCTAATAAACCTCCCTGCCTTTCCTATTTTCCTTCCCCTCTCTCCTCTCTCTCTCTCACTCTAAATGTGTTTTTCGATAGTGACCTCCGGCAAGGAGGTCACTATTGGTGTTATCTATGACACTGACAGGGAAATTTTCAACACAAATTTACCGATACTTATTAAGCCACCTGCAAACGGAGCTGTTAATTATCTCACACGTTTCTCGCATCGGCTACTCACGTTGTGTGAAGATTATGATCAACGGTGAATCGCTCCCTTCACAAGCCAACGGGGGTCATTTTCGGCGTGTACCGAATAGACTCGTGTAAGGGCCGCACACCCAACTTGACAGCCCAAAATTTGGAAGAAAAAATTTCCAATGGAGAAGCGATTGCTTCAGTGCCCCGAAGTCCCTCGCGCGTCAGCTAATGGATGGCGAGAGCCATCGAGTTGCAGCAACTGGTATCTACAGCCATCTGGTAGCGACCTTTACACGGAACCGAACCAAAAGGTTCGGACACGTATAAGGGCCGCACGTCATCATAATTGTGAACACTAGAAAAGATGTGCGAACAAAGCCGATACTGTATCCTTGCAAAGTTTGTCATCCTTATTTTTGCTTGTATCCCTTCCTCTGCGTAGGGTAGCCAACCGCATGCTTTTCCGGTTAACCTCCATACCTTTCTCCCTAATATTCTCAGTCGTTTTTGAAGTTTCACGAGATTCATTCGATTTCTTCAAAGAAAAGTTCAGAGGTGCACGAGGAAACTCTTCCGTTTTGTTTAATCACTTTGACAAGAATTTCGTCAGCTGTGTGAGCACTGACGCTAACATTCCTTTATCCGAATCAGGGAATTTAATGACATTCTTATTTCTGCGTTCTGTCAATATTTCCTCAAAGGCATAAATTCATTGCAAAGGTAATTGGAAAAAGTAGGTTCAAACAAAAATTTTTAAATACGAGTGCCAGACGCTGCCACAAAAGGAGAAGTAGGCGCATTTCATAACTGCGTTTACAGCGCACATCCGTCCGTTCGACGGCCAATTGCATCGACCTTCTCCGTCATCTTTCGGAGATCAAAGGAGAAGCAAAATTGATAACTTGAATGTCGTTTAAGAGGCTGCAGATATTCGACAAGGTGCGGAAACTCACTCAATAAAGTCTAGATCAAAGGACCACGAGCTGTAAAGAGAGTGGCTGCTGCTTTACCACACTGAGCTCCCTCCGTGCCAGCTAAGATGCGGCAATCGGTACACAGTAGCGTCGAAATTGAGAAAAAAGCTTTATGCCCCGCATTTAGCTCCGTACTGATAAGTGAATCAGAGCGTACCATTTGTAGGCATACCGGATCCTCAAGAGTAATAAAATAGAAAAGTGGACAAACACGTAGACATTAGAATTCAAGACTGTTGAGTAGGTGGGATAAAAATTAATTAGCTCACGTTCACAGTCTAAGTCTAGTGCGCCAGCGTCTGGCACGGCCAACACCGACAAATACCCTGAGTAAGCGGCTGATGAAAGTGGGCACCGAAAGACCACGTTTACCGGGAGGTGAGCATTAAGATCTGTGTAATTGCATGTGACTATATACGCGCTGTTTCTGTCCGAGAAATGAATCATTGAGTTATTGCTTTTTAGTGTTGTCATTACCTTTGGAATAAGGTTGTAAATTGCTGAAAGGAGTAGTGCGACCACTGGGATTCGTTATGATGTACTAATTAGAAACTGTGGGACGGAACGAAAATGTAGTCTGTCATGGCATAAACATGTAAAACAAACTGTCGAGCGACCAATTCAAGCTGTCGAAGATTGTCCCAAGAGCACTCGACGAGATTAAATCAGCAAAAGTTGAACGACCAGTGCATTTAGTCTGTAATGAATGTTTTTCCAATGAGTACTTTTTCTTCCTTTTTTTGTATTTTGTATTTTGCACATGAAGTTCAAATTGCGTATGCAGTGAAGGCAGCCCGAACATCGGCACGACTCCGAGGAGATACGCCGAATCACGAACTTGTCACGCCTACAAAAAGCAGGTACCTCAAAGCGCGCAGTGTTTTTTTTTTTTCCTGTGGGTCCACCAGAATTGGCCCTCGTAGGAGTCATGAGGACTCCGCCTACAGTTATCTCATTCGCTGTTGGATTTCGACGAAATGCGGAGGTTTATTGACACTGTGGAAAACAACGGATTGGAGCAAGGGAAGGAAGAGGAGGAGAGAAAGGAAAGATAGAGAGAGGTCGACGAGACGCACGTCCAGTTTGCTACCCTACGCAGGGGAAAGGGGTTAAGGGAGGAAAAGAGAGCGAAGGAGACAGCCTGCACTCGAAGAGTGTGAGCACATGGGCCTCACCTTCACACCTACAATCGGTCACTGAGGCCAATCTCGTTCATGAGTAGTACTAAAGCCTGTGTTAATGTGGGGGAGGGGGCGATCACACTGCAGGAAAAGGGGCTCGTGTTTGAGTTTCCACGTGTTCGTCGGGGGGGGGGGGGGGGGGGGGGGCGAACACGTGGGGTGATCGTCCAGAAACCTTTGTCTCTGAAAACGGTCTATGGTCTAGCCGGTTCATTAGAGTCCGAAAACGTCGCGTTTGAAGTCTATAACGTTGAGAAAAAATTTGGAGGATGCTTAAGCTTGGACTTTAAGAGTGGAACGCGATATCATTCAAAGATCACTGAATGCTTGACAGGCTTCCTGGCAACCGCAGCTTTCTTTTTTTTTTTCAACTTCGCCCGACTTCGGCTCCGCATGCGGCTGCCGAGGAGGTGACCGGCCGCCATCTGGATGGTATTTTTGCTAAGAGGAAACCACGGCGCGCCGCTGTATGAGTGGTAGAAATGCAGGAAAAGGGGCTTGTGTTGAGTTTCCGCCGTAACAGCATTAAATTTTTTCGTATATTCAAAATACAATCACACACTATCATGCCTGTAAGTTGTGGCTAAGTCGTATTTACATTTTTCTGATGGATTTTACTATGAGAAATTAAATTTTGTCCACTAACCCCTTGCGCGACGCGGAGGGCCTTGCATGGACGGGGTGGTTCGGGATGATTTTCTTGGCCGTACAGCGCTCCCGACGCCGACACCAAATTTTTTGCGACACGGGGCCCTTAACGCTATCGCGTTAAAACACAGTATGTTGAGTAAGTGACTCGGAAGTCGAGAGCAACGCTGCTTCATCGGCAGAAGCTACCACTGGGCTGGTTAGCAGTACCATTTAATGTATTTTTACCTAAATGCTGCGCCGTATATTTCCTGCGTTGATGCGGTATTTATAAATGCCTCTAGACTCTATTTAGCAAAGCCGGTCCCTAGTCAAGCACTAAATACTATTTAATAATGTTCGACTAAAACCTTTAATTATAATTTGAAGTGCTGAACTCCAGAAGTTTACTTGAAGGCAGCGATGGGGATTTGTTTTAGAAGCAGCTGCTTCTAGCAGACATCGTTCAAGAATGCTGTTGAAACGTAGTTACCATTATTGGGAATAGCGTTCTTGGCATATTCAGACATCTTTATTTCCGGCTATCCCGCTATCCCCGTATCCCACACGAAATATGGGCTGATCCCGAAAGCAGTGCAGTCTAAAACAGTCGGCCGTTCGTATGCATATGTGCCCCTCGGCCAGTGCTACTCTTCAGTGAACCTCTCTGACGCCAACTTGAGTATATATGTGCCACAGGATATGTGCCCCTTCGGCTGCTGCGCATCTGCCACTGAATATGTGTCGCTCTTCAATCAACCTCTTTGACGCCAACTTGGGTCACTGTGTAGGAGCCAATGGGTATGCGCGGACTTCACAGGTGTGTTGCTAGACGGCGATGCACGTCCAGAGGAAAGAGCGAGAGAGGATCTCGGCTACAGCACACGCCTCATACACTACGCGTTTAGGCTATTCGCAAGCTTGGATTTTTATGATTGACTGGTATTTTTAATGGTAGCATTCTTTGGTTACTTGACGGACTTTCCGCGGAATAATTACCTATGTATTTATGTATGTTTGCATGTTTGGTATCTGCCGTTTTCCCGCCAAGCTTGGTTAGAGCGTCGGTTGGATGTGCTGAGGGAACAGGGTTCGACACCAACCGTCGGAACAACGGAACTCACTGAGTATGTGGTAACGTGTACGTACGTGCCACTCTTCAACGAACTTCTTTTCCGCCGACATGAGTCACTGTAGATGCGGGACAGAGTACATACCGCTCTTCAATGAAACTATTTGTTGGCAAATTGGGTCACAGGGCTTGTGCCAGTAGTTGTGTGCCGCACTACAATAATAAACATTGCGCTCGCTTTGCTATCGTAAGCACCAATGACCAGCAGAGCTGTGGAGGCTTGGCTTGACTTTCTGTTAGCTCCATTTTGGCATTACTTAGCTTTTATCTTTCTTTCTCTCTCCCCCTTTCTCTCTGTCTCTCTGTCTCTCTCTTTCTCTATCTCTTTCTTTCCCTCTCTCTGTCTGTTTGTCTCTCTCTATTTCTCTCACTCTTTTTCTCTCTCTCATTTTCTCTGTTTCTCTTTCTCTCTTATTTCCTCTTTCTCTCTCTCTGTCTCTCTCATTTTTCCTTTCTCTCTCTCTCTGTATCTCTCTCTTTCTCATTTTCTCTCATCGGTACAATGCACGCTTTCGTACAATGCTCTCGTCGGTGCAATGCAATCGTCGGTACAATGCAACCATATGGTTCCCGTAAATGCATGTTCTGCGAGCGTGCGCGTATAGCCAGGGGTAATGATGCTCGCCTTCGGACCGTGGGTACCCGGGCTCGAATCCCGCCTCGCCAAGAAAGTTCATTTTGTTTTCTTCATTTCTCTCGTTCTCTGCCTGTCTCTCTTTCTTTCTCTCTCTGCACCTCCTCTCCTCCTATGCTCTGCTTTCACTCTCTCCCAACTCGGCGATGCTGCGCGCGACAACGAGACCAACCTAGCGAGCCTTTAACAGCTCCGCTGTAAAAGATCCTTTAAATTTCTCCGATGCTGAGCGGAGTCCAACCCACGGGCAACTCAAGGAACAGCAGCCCGACGCTATTGCAGGCTGCGCCACAAATGCCCCGGTTATGTGCCGCTTTTCAATGATTGCCTTTCACGCCAACGCTTTAGCGAGCTGCGCCATGAATGCAGAGGGTGTGTGCAGCTCTTCAACGAACCTCTCGCCAACTGGGGTCACCCTGTATGTGACACTGGATGGACGGCAAGTGGGAACGATTCTCGGCGTTCGCAGGCACCGGCGCGTCACGCTTCTCGTTTTGGAGGTCACGCAGGTACCTCTCGGCAGCGCTACCAGGCGGCGCAGCGTGTCCGGTAAGAAGCGCGAGAGAGGAGCCCCGTTGCCGCATTATGCGTTTCACAGCGTTAGAACTAGAGTGTACTAGAATACGGTCTAGTTAGAACACACCGGCGCGCCATACATTTGGGAAGCCATGCGCAGGCTTTGCGGCGGCGGCAGCGTTATGTGGCACTGAGTGCTCTGAGGGAAGCGCGAAAGAGGAGTCCCGCTGCAGTACACGCCTCACATAAAACTCGTTTCGGCGATGGCACTACATTGTTTAGCTATATTGATTCAATGCTAAACGCATTACCGTCGACTGTACGATGCCGAATATTTTTAGTAGATGAATAGCGACAAGAAGAATTTTATGTATTATTTTTCAACGCTTTTGAGAAAGAAGAGGAAGGCGTCATCACACCAGGAACAATTATCTATATCTGATCTTACTTGGAAAAGGTATAAACCGTTTGAGGACAGCTGAGGACCAGCATTCCTTTTTGGCTGTTTTCTTTCTCTCAAAGCGCGGGAAATATTCAAGATTTGACAGTCACTTTAGCATACACCAAGGAGGGTGAAGGAGAAAGCGTGCGTGCTCAAGATACATTCATTAAATTACTTACCATTCTCATTCGAATGCGTTGTTACTTCTTATTGTTTTTTCCGAACAAAAGTCGCGCGTTCGAGTGCCTTAATTTACGCTACCTTAATTGACACTTAATTACATCACCCTAGTTAACACCAGAGGTCGTGGGTTTGATTCCCACCAAAGGTCGAAAGTGTCACTCCCACCCAAAGTCGTAGGTTCGAGTGGCCTAATTAATTCTATATTAATAACTATACCTTAATTCCCTTGCCTTAACGCCAAAGGTGGTGGATTCGACTCCCACATAAGCTCGAGGGTTCAACGCCTACTGAAGGTCGTGGGTTTGAGGGTCTGAATTAACTCCATCTTAATTAACAGGGTGACGACGGCGACCTGCACACCACCACAATTGCTGCGTGAGCGTTCGCGTATTGGTAAGACACGATGCGGGGTCGGTGTGGTAAGTAAATTAGTACAGCGAGTCATCATCATGTGCGATTTCGCATCCAGAACACGGTTTTCGCTCAAGGACGTTGAAGGTCGACTGAACGATGAGACATATAAGGCTTTCGCCTTATTAATTTTAATATTCGACTATTCGACATTTGGCAGCAGCAGCAGCGGAATACAGACGGCCATCTAACGCGGCTCTGCAACCTTTTACAGATTTTTCCCTGCTGCGTGCCTACCCGCTTGAGACCATCTTTTCGACCTGAAGACAGGACTGCCGGACCACTTGGATGGAAGGAGCATGCGCACGATTATCTGCTATTCCTCTTGCCTAAAGACTGCTTCATCTACCTGGCGCCTGGCTTATCCTTCACCGTGAATCACGTGCATCCTGCAGACACGTCACAAGGGTCTCTTTCTGGTGCTACTTATATGGGTTGCGCTGCGGTTTCCTGGTCATTTGGCAGCAGCAGCAGCGGAATACAGACGGCCATCTAACGCGGCTCTGCAACCTTTTACAGGTTTGTGCTTCTTACACATGGTCTTTTTCTGTTAACCGTCCACACTTCGGTAGAACTTTTCTTGTTGTTGCTGCTGCTGCTGCCATTGAACAGCCTCTGTGATTGAAACGTGTGCCATCCTTTCTTGCATTTCTATAATTACTGATTGCTATACGTCGTCATGGGTCCTTCAAGTGAAACAGAGTGTGGCAAGTGTTGCTGTGCCTTTAAGGACGAGGACCCATTTATGGAATGCTCTGAGTGTTCAGCCTATTATCATATTGGAACTGTATGCTTCGGAGTTTCTGAGGGCACGTATCGATCTAAAAGGGAAGACTATAGGAAGTCTTGGAGATGCTTGTCATGTCGTAAAGGCAAGGTAGGACAGAGCTCGTCTGTGCCAAAGGAAACCGATGGCAAAATAGCCACGATGCTGGTCGAGATAAGCAGGAAACTTGATGAACTACTGCCCCTCAAGCAAACGGTAAACGATTTTGAGGAATCGATGAGTGTGTTATCAACCAAATATGACAAAATTCTTGAGACCATTGCAAAGCATGAGAATGAACTAAAGGCACTCAAGAACAGAGTTTGCAAACTAGAGGAGCCAACCCTGAGTGCAGAATTGCTTTCAGTGCGCTCCTCGGTAAATGAACTTGAGTACCACAGCAGAAAACTAAATATTGAGGTTCACGGTGTTGAACAAGACAACGAGTGTCTTATAGATAAAATGAATGCCATTGCATCGAAACTGCAACTTGCCCCTTTGAGTGAACAAACTGTTACCTCGATTCACAGGCTTCAGACCAGAAGCGAAAAGCCTCCCGGCATTTCGTCTGTGTTACATGCGCGCACTGTTTATTCTGTTGTCTACAGACCGCCGCGAGGCAATCTCCAAGGCTTTTTTCTCTTTTTCGAGAAACTCTTAAAATACATTGTTGAATTACAGTATAAATTCATTTGTGGTGGCGATTTCAATATAAACCTGCTGGTTGATTGCAATATCACACGTGACTTTGAATTGCTTTTGAAAATGTATGGGTGTTCCAATGTTATCAACACTCCTACCAGAATTACCTGCGATACGTCCACATGCCTTGACTTGTTTATTACTAACTACGGATCAAATAGTATTAAATGTGGCACTATTTCAGATAGCTTGAGTGATCACATGCCGGTATTCTTCACTGTCAAACGGAAAGATAAAAGACCACCAGAACGAGTCTGCTTCTCGCAAATTATACTTGAAGAACGTCCAGTGCGTTTTCGCGATGACTTACGTGACGTGGTCTGGGATAGTGTTATTGCTGCTACAAGTGCTGATAGCGCCTACGGTGCTTTTCTGGAAACGTTCCTCTCCTATTATGATAAACATTTTCCTTCCCGTCCTAAAGTATCGGCACCATCAAGGATACGTAAACCCTGGGTAACTATTCAATTATTTAAAAAGATAAAAGAGAAAGCAAGATTATTCAATAAATTCCTCATATCTCGGGATCCTGATGATTTAAGAGTGTTTAAAACATTTCGCTATGGCTTAACTAAGGAATTACGTGCTGCGAAAACTACGTTTTATAAGCAATCCTTCGCAACGTGCAGCAAAGATAGCAATAAGATATGGCACTGGCTTAATTCTTTGCTAAATAGAGTGCCCAATTCAGCGGCAGGGTTGCGTATAATTTCTGATGGAAAGGAAATACCTGACGCGAAGTTGGCCGACTGTTTTAATGATTATTTTTCTAATTTACCTAAATGTAATGTGAATGACAACGCATGCCGTTTCATTAAAATGAACTGTGTGCATTGAATTCTTTTGCGTCCCACAACCACTTCAGAAGTAAATTTACTGTTTTCCGCACTAAATAATAGCTACTCCTGCGATGCTGATAACATTAAAATCAAGCCTGTGAAATTTGTAATAGAGATAATCGCTCCAGTACTAGCACATATTTATAATATCTTCCTTTCTACCGGTGTATTCCCGTATAAAATTCAGATGGCAAAAGTAGTTGCACTGTTCAAGAAAGGTGACAAAACTGCCCTATCTAATTATAGACCTGTGTCTATTCTCCCTATATTTTCGAAGTGTTTAGAAAAAATTATTTTTTGCAGAATATCAGACTTTCTGGACAAGCACAATTTGATAACTAAGCATCAGTATGCTTTCCGGAAAAATATGTCAACGCAGCTAGCTTTGCTTGAACAGAAAGAACTAATTCTAAATAATTTTGAGGAACGTTTGTTAACATTGTTAGTATTTGTCGACTTTTCAAAGGCCTTCGATTCTATAAATCGTGATCTCTTGCTTAGTAAGTTAAATCACTATGGTATACGCGGCACTGCACTTGACTTGATTAGGTCATATCTTGGTCACAGACAGCAGTTTGTACAAGTGAATAGCTTTAAATCTGAAGTTCGCTCGGTCAAGGTAGGTGTACCCCAGGGCAGTATTTTAGGGCCCCTTCTATTTAATATATTTATTAACGATTTCGAAAACATTGATGTTGATACACGTTACGTAATTTATGCTGATGACGCCACATTATTCTTTTCATCTAACCGCTCTGCCGAATTGATTACAAGAGCTAATGCAGTTTTGAATAAACTGTACGCATGGTCACTTGATAACGGTTTGACTATTAATTCGCAAAAAACTAAGGCGGTGTTATTTCGCGCTAAGAACACGCAAATCACTCTCGAGGAAGATTTGCTAATGAACAATTCTAAAATTGAACTTGTTAACTCGGTGAAATCGCTAGGTGTATTTTTTTACCATACTATGACCTGGCATAGCCATATAGATTTTCTTGCTAGTAAGCTTTCACAAATCACTGGAATTTTTTATTCCTTGAACTATCTTCTCTACTCTGTTAAATGCTTGATATATAATTCACTTTTTCTCAGCCATTTAAATTATTGTTGTCTTGTCTGGGCTACCACTTCGGAAACAAATATCAACAGGCTGTACATACTGCAAAAGAAGGCTCTTCGCGCTATTTGTAATAAACCATATGATTTCCCATCAGCTTATTTATTTCATAAACTTAAGACACCGAAAGTACAGGCCCTTTTAAAGTATCGTCTAGGTGCTTGCGTATAAAAATGAACAGCAAAGAAACATAAACCACATTACTTTTATGGCTAACTTGAAGGATAGGATAGGAATAAACTTTATATGTCCAACGGATATGGCTGTTGGTGCCCGGGGCTAGGCTGCCAGGGGTCCATCGCCGGAGAAAAATCTCTCGAGATCCTCGGCAATAGCCCTGGCCCGCTGGACGGCCCACTCCTGGTCTTCGGGTGCCTCGCTGAGGAGGGCGGCTTGCCATCTCTCTGTGAGGCGCCCGCCTTCAGACGGTCCTGATGTTGTCTTCTGCCTTGAAGCTACACGAAACCCCATACAGTACAAGAAAGCCAGAGTACTGGCACGTACCACAATCGCGCACTAAATATGGATCACAAATGCTGCGCTCCAGGCTACCTCGCTTACTAAATGATCTTATTGTTAACAAAATTGATATTGCGTCTTGTTCTCTTCCAGATATTCTTGATTTTTTCTCTCATATGTGAGTTGTACATTGCCTATATGCTTATCAAGTGCAGTGAGATTTTGTGAGGTTTTGCACAAAATCTCTTACTTTTGTTTCTGTTTTTTCGCGCCAGGTTTGCGATCTCGTAGGCATAATATGTTGTAGTGCTTCAATTGTAAGTACTTGAGGAAACTGTATTTCCGCTCTGCTGCTCCTTATTGTGTTACGGGTTTTTGGGGCTGGTCAAGCTGCTACGAGCAGCTTTTTCCCCCACTTTACCCCCGCAAGGCTGTATTTACTTTTTTGTGGAAATAAAGCATACATACATACATACCTAAACAGTCAAAATTTGCTGCACAAAAAGGAAGAGCCTTGCTGGGACTTTTCATTGCCACTTATGGAAGTGAATGTTCACATTATCTCAAGAGAGTCCAGATTGAAAAACCGTGCGGCCAAACTGTCACTAGTATTATTTTAGGACAAGCTTGATGATGTCTTTTACCATCAAGTATTAGCGAAACCATCATTTCTTTCATTAACTCCCTCAGCAATATGGCCATTGTGGATGCCCTTTTTACTGTTTTAGTTTTTATTAGTTAATACAGTTAGCACGAGTTAAGTCGTAGGCTCGGTTTGAGAGGTGAAATAAATTTTATGCGTAGGTGTAAAATGACCCATTGAGCGAAATGCAGCTCCACTAACGTGAAACTTGGGGAGGTGCGAAACATGCAGTGATGCACCGCTAATGGGCTCATGCTGCCTCAAGCAATGGCTCATAACCTCGTAAACGCGGCCTCCACATTACGACGACAGAAGAGAAGTGAAATTCTACGCTGGAATGCTGAGCGGCAACGCAGCCAGCTGTGGAAGACGACGATGAACGCGGGAGCAGTGGCACGAGCGCGTGCCGAGCACGAGCACGAGCCGCTTGCTTACTGCGATGGCGATTACGACAGGAGACGCCGACACCCTGGGCGCATATGGAAAAGTGTGGTAACGCATTTACGAATTACCTCGAGCAACTCTAACTATGACATGTCGCCCTACGGATGCCTTTTAACGCGATAGCAGGAGCGCGCTCTGGCGTGTGAGGGCGCTCGCATCGCGGGAACTCGGCGGAGCTCCCGCGTGTGTGGAGAGAGTGTAGGAGAGGGTATAGGTGCAGTGCTTCGCCGCTCCTTCTCTCGCCGTTCGCTCTCTCTCGTCCCTGCGCCCCACTCTCCCGTTCGCTCGCTCGCACGTATATATAAATGGAGTGAAGCGCGCGCCTCACTCTCGACCGTTCGCTGGCTGGGCGCCTCTCAAAGCGATGGCAGAAGTTGGTGAAGGCGAATGTCTGACGGCAACGGTACCCCTAGCAAGAAGTGTAATACAATCCAACCCGTGCATTACACCTCTCGCTGGAGGTGACATCACTGCAGTAGCTTCAACGTCATCATCAACCGGAGGAGAAGCGGAAGAGAAGGCTGCGAAGCGAAGAGCGCGTGATGCCGAACGCAAGCGAGTGAAGCGAGCTGCCGATACCGAACTCCGTGCTCGGGAAGCCACTGCCAAACGCCAACGCCGAGCCCAAGATCCGGAAATGTGTGCTCGATACGCCGCTGTGAGACGTCAACGGCGAGCAGAGAACGCTGAAGTTCGAGACGCGGCGGAGAAACGTCAACGGCGAGCCGGCGATCCTCGAGTGAAGCGGCGCGGATGGTCAGCAGCGAGCGTGTCACCATTCACGGAAGTTGCATTGATCTCGCCTTTACCCGAAACTGTGACGTGCGCATGCTTCTCAAAGACCCTTTGACTGTACACATTAGCGACCAAAAGGCTGTGATTATGGCCGTCAGGTACAATGACAACACAAACAGGTGCTGATGAATGTGTAAATAAATGGTTACGGTATAAATTCTCGTCTCGTCATTAATTTACGCCATTAAAATTACTACGCCGTGTACTCTCGGCGCAAGAAATGCATTCGCATTTCCTCACCATTCCCTTCGGGGAGGTGGGGGCAATTTTTTTCTTCTTATGTCTCCTGCTTCTATTTCTTCTATTCTTTCTCTCCTCCGCAAGCGGCTTGGTGTAGTATCACTTTTAGGTAACAATTGCTGGCCCATTTTTATTCTTCTTTTTGAGGCTTGTATATATGCTCAGATAATTGTTCAAGATGGCAGTTAGTGAAGTAGAACAATAGTGAATGGACATGAAGTAGCACTCCTGCCAACGAAGCCAAATTTACTGGCGTATTGATTTGTGTACTCACGTAACCATCAGGGACATGTAGTCTAGCTGTACCTGTGGTTTCGCATTGAATATCTCATAGACCTTTCGCGTATTCTTAAGTGAGACAAACAAGGATGCAGCATTTAGGCAATGACGTAGGCCTAAATCTATTGAATTAATCTATTGTTTGTTATAACCGGGTACAAAATTAAACACAAAGGAGGCGACGGCTACACATAGGGGGTTTCACCGACTACTTTCGATTTTTTTTTAATTGCGTGGCAGATGGCACAATTCTAATGCATGAGCCGGTCTAGTTGAAGATCGAGGCGGACATTACTTGCAAAAAAGGTTGAAATGTATAATTGACTAATTAAAAAAAATCACTAGTTCAGTTTTTAACTAATTACCATCTGGCACATATTGCAATTTACTAATTCTAGCAGCTGAGACTGCAAGGCATGTCCACTTAATAATTAATGGTGTTGGTGACCTGCGCTACTGTACAGTCTGATACCGAGACTGCTTACATTTTTGGTGTCTTTGACCTGCAGCTTGTATATAGACTTGTAACTTCTGTTATCCTCCTGTCACGCTTAGTAAAATTCATTAAGCTTACATTGGGCGATGATGCAACCCAAACAGTAAACCAAACTACTCGAATATCGAGCACCCGCAACCATAGGCTAATTCTGACCCTGGATGACTTCAGTTATTGCAGATTATACTGCACGTTACCATTAATGTTCACATAACTTTCGCCAATCTCAGAGCAAAAGCTATTTACGTTTTAAAGCGAACAAAATTACGCTGCGATGATGATTGCACCGTATCTATTAGGAGTTGAGAGATGGAAAGAACCAAAAAATAAGGGAAAAACACTTAAGATGTCGCTTAATTTGTCCGGAGGTTCACATCAAGACTAATCACGCACTGAGGTCAGTTGATTTCAGGAACTGCAGTGATGCAAAAGAACAAAAGAACAGAGTACATACAATAAAGAATTAATAACAAAATCATTCATTTAAGATATGGTTTTTAAGTGTTTTTTTTAAATGCAGTAAGGGATGATGATGTTTTGATGGGGTAGGGAAGAGAATTCCACATTTTAATAGCGCAGAATGATGCTGTCATTTTGCCGTAATTAGTCAGAACTTTAGGCAGCAAGAAATATTTTTCTGAGCAAAACGCGTCGGAATAATATTCTTCAAAGAATCCAAGGAAATAAATTTGTATGCCAGATCACTAATAATCAACCTTAAAAGCATAGTAAATTGAGTGCGAATAAATCAGTAGTTCATTCATTCATTCAAATAACTTTATTGAGTGCCCTGCGATTTGGTGGGGTGGGCCTAGACCCCGCCTAGGCTTCGGCCAAGGGTTGTTGGCCCTTGGCGGCTTCCTCAGCTCGCTGGACGGCCCAGAGTTGGTGCTGCAGGTCCGAGCTGAGCAACGCAGACTCCCAGCGCGCGCGGAGGCTGTCGCTGTTTGAGGCTGCATCACTGTTATTGTGTGTTATACCCGCACATTCCCATAGGATATGCTCTAGGGTGGCTCTAGAGTCGCAATGTCTGCACTTGTCAGTCGTGTATAAATCTGGGTGTATTATGTGCATGATAGCTGGACTCGGATAGGAACTGGTTTGTAACTGCCGCCATTCGACAGACTGTCTTTTGTTTAATTTTGGATGAGGCGGCGGGAATGTGCGCCTCTGCAATCTATGGTGTTGTGTAATTTCATGAAATTTGGTCATTCGATCTTCCCACTCCCACTCGTCGGTAGTCGCTGAAGCGGGACTAACCGAGGCTCGGTCCGTAAGCTCTCGAGCCATGCGGTGCGCCACCTCATTGCTACCGTCTGGTAGTGTGTGAGCGGGTGTCCAGATGAGATGGACACTTCTGTCGTGGTTGTTACCTAATTTTAGGAGTCGTAGTGCCTCTGGGGAGATCCGACCATTGGCGAAGTTTCGTATTGCCGTCTGGGAATCACTGATGATTATATGTGCTTGTGTTTGTGCTATGGCTAGCGCGATAGCTATTTCCTCTGCGGTTTCTACGTGTGGCGTGTTGACTGTAGCGCTCGTCATGCATTTTCCCTCGTAATTTATCACCACTGCTGTGTAGGCGCGTTTGTGTCTGTACCTAGCTGCGTCTACAAATATGGTGTCCTTGCTGTTACCGAATTTCTTTTGTATATCGCGTGCTCTGCTTTTTCGCCTACCCTGATGGTGGGTGGGATGCATATTCTTGGGCATTGGAGGGACGGTTATCATGCCTCTGATGTGTCTGGGCATATCTACTTTGACACCATGTTGGGCATGATAACCTATACCCAGGCGATCCAATATTTGCCTACCTGTTTTAGTTTTGGACAGGCGTTCATATTGTGCTATGCGTTGTGCCTCGATTAGCTCATCCAGTGTATTGTCAAATCACTGTATTGTCAGTGATTATCAAATCAGTAGTTGTCTGCAATTTATTCTACATGCGTATGAAATAAAATTATCGCGCCTAAAGTTAGAAATAATGCGCAGAGTTAGGTTTTGTATGTGCTGAATAGATAAGTGGCACTGGTACATGTTTCCATAAGCAGCAATACCGTAATTAATATGACTATGAATTAATGCATAATAAAGTGAAAGGAGAGCAGGAGTAGACAGACAAGATCTAGCTTTTATGAGTGCTCTTATACCGAAAGAAGTTCTTTTCTTAACTTGTGCAATATGTTTGTGAAATTACAGTTGTTGATCTAGGTAGATACCAAGAAATGAAACACAGTCGCTAGTCAAGATAAAGTGCGAATCAAGAGAAACCTGAGGTGGAAAATGATAGTCTTCTTTGAGGGGATCGAAAAATCATGAATTTAGTTTTGTTTGGATTTAAAATCAAGTGATTACTGTGACACCAAGTAGCAATGTTTGGTAATGCACTGTTTAATTTATTAGTTAACGTTGTTAAAGATACATCAGGGTCTGAGATAGTTGTGTCATCAGCATATAACAAGCATTGTGAGGGTGAAGCGTGTTACGCAAGGTCATTTATGTAGAGAAGGAATAATAAGGGTCAGAAGATGGAGCCCTGCAGCACGCCCTGATTAATTATTTTGGTGTCTGAAAAAAAAACTAGACCGTTTCTGAGACTAAGGCGTAATCTATACATGACTGCCTTTTTACGCAGCGCCACGTTACCTGACCATGGCACTTATTCTCCCTGTTAACTACTATAAGGTTTTGTTCATCGCACAGATCCAGCACTAGAGAACCGTCGTAAACAGTGTATGCATCTAAATCATCCATGTTCGCATTCATATCTCCCACTAATATCACCTGGCCCGATTTCTTGAACTCATTACCTTGAACTAAACATTGGTCTACAGCACCATCTGCATGCGCAGTTCCACACCACTAACGCAAGACCATGCCAGGTATAGAGCAGTCAACGAGAAAAAAAAAGCGAAGACAAATTTGGCTCGAAAACAGTGTTTTTTGAATAGTTTGCCTCTACCACTGCCGTTTAAGGTGCTTCCATTAGCGCTGCAGTCACCGCACACGCTTCCCCAGTGCACCTCGTTCCATCGCCGGTAGTCATTAGCCTTCCGTAAACGTCGCTCTCGTCTTGTGTACATGGCTTCCCAGTCCGCATCACTTTGATCGCTGGTCGTCCCCGCTCTGCGTGCTGTAGGCAGACATTTACGCCACCCGCCATCAGCGTCTATCTTACTTCTTGCGTAGGTGGTCGTCACTGTTGGTTTTCTCTATAAAGGAAGCGACACACTCTCGTTATCAGAGACAGATTCGCCGAGAACCGGCCGGCAAGCTTTAGCTCGCGTGCGGTAGCCTCAGCATAGTTGCTTGGCCCCTCACTCAGGGAAAAACTTTTATTTTGAAAGTAAACGCTTTTGTGCTACCTCGTCAGCTCATGGTCATGGCCGCGGTGTTCACGTGAAGGCCACAATCACCAGTACAGTTGATTTGGCGCAAGGCCACTATACTCTGTCAGACCAGCTTTGTGCTGGGCAGTGAAAGCCAGTGTCAGATAATCAGGAACAAGAGCCGCCTGCGTGTTCTGAGAAGGGTGGGAGACTCGCTCATTGTGCGTCTCTGATCCTTCCTTGAAGCCTCCCTCGGCGTCACACGGAGGGTGATTTGATGTAGACAGTGCAGGAGCTCTTCCTCTGGTTCTCTTTATCACGTAGAAACGTCGTTTGTTATCAATATAGGAAATCACCACAAAGACCGACCTCATCATATTGACTTGACTGGACCGGACCACCCTTATTGCCAACTATCTATAACCCCTCCCGACAACCCCCACGACCATAATACTCCATAAAATCTAGAGAGCCATCCCTACTCCAAATAAGTGTTTTATTCATTCATTCATTCATTCATTCATTCATTCATTCATTCTAGTTGGTCGATGGGACCACTACATGTCGCTGCAGAGCACGGCATTCTAGTCACCATTGTGATGACCGAGCAACAAGCACGATGATGTGGTATCGGATGCCTTCGAATGATGTGGCATCGATATGATGAAATGAAATATCGCAACCCGCAGCGCCAGCCCAGTGGTTATGGCTTTGCGCTGCTGAGCCCGAAGTGGCAATTTGGAACACGGCGGCGGTGGCCGTATGTCGTTGTTGGTGAAACGCGAAAATGCTTGCGTGTTTAGATTTGCGTGCCCGTTAAAAACCCAGGTGGTCAAGATTATTTTGGAGTCCCAAACTACACGTGTGCCTCATGATAATATGTTTCATTTTCTCTCTCTCTCTCTCTATTTATCCGGTCCGTAAAAGCCGTAGAATTCAATAAAGTGGCACACTCTGTCTTAGCATTTTTTATGACGAAGAGAGAGAGGTCATAAGTGACCCACTGAACTAAACAACAACGTCGAGATTCACAAGGTTCTGTTTTCTATGCTAGAGGGATGTAAATATTACCTCTAAGATTTCCAGTATCAACTATTTGCTTTCTTTTCCCTAAAATTATTATATTTATAGCTTTTAGATTCATGGGAAGTTTTGTGCAACAGCACAATACTGAGGTCTCTTGAGAACAGCGAAAGCCACCAGGCATTCATCGTGCACACTTGCACCCTGCGTTGTTCCCATAGCGACATTTACAAAGACACATAAGCAGCAGAAGATGGACGCATTGACTGGTAATGTACGCTCGAATCAAGGTCAGAAAGCTGGTTGGCTGTGACAGCAATGAATAGGCTTCAGAAGAATAAGGAAATAAGGGAAAATCAGCAAAATAAAAGAGCACCAATAAATTATGAATAAATCATAGTTATGCCCAAGGGCTGGCCTCGGCAATCATAAGTGCTTTTGTTGCTAGCGCTACTGTTCTTTGCACTTGAACCTATATAGATGTCTGCCCTTCCCCCGAGCTTCGCTATAGGACACTTTGTCTTTGGAAATTACTGTCAGACGACAAAATCGCTTCTGCTATGTCAGGACAAAAGAAATCAATTGCGTTCATGTCAGAGCGAAGACACGACAAGCCGACGCAGAACAAACCCACGGCGTGTACATAAACTTTATTTCTAGCCTAATATTGCTCAAGTGTGCCACAGAAGACGAAAAGGACGAAGTCTCGTATAACGTGGGACGTGTGTTGATAGCATAAAAAGACAACCTCCAGGTTTGACGCTCCTCTTGACATAGGGACAGTCAATCCTACACTGCGGTGTTATCCCACAACATAACAAAATATATGGGTTGACAAGCTTTGATCTTCTGCATAGCTGCACAAACGGCCATATGGCTGCTTTTATTTTGGTGTTAACGGGATGTGTTTGCTGGTCTTGCAACGAAGCTCAATGCACTGCTTTCTACAAGCATTATTTCTGAGCCAGCTTATAGTCATGGGAGGTGGTGCATTTTTACCCCACGCAGTTAGTATTTATAGAGGTTATAAGGACAGCGCTGGAAACCATTCTAGTTTATGTTAGGTTAGGATAAGAAGATGAATTGTCATATCGTGCATGATATCACAATATACTTTCCTGCAGGTTTTGATCTGAATGCATATGCCACGGTGCTATTGAGCGAATTATTCTCGAAGTAACACGGCAAGGCTGTTGGTTAGCAACTCTCGACAGCGCAACGTGAATTCTACAATACAACAGCGCTCCCACAATTTCCACGTCATGTTTGATTGGAAATAATCTAGGACTAAGCCAGATACTATCCACACTTGGACAAGTAAGTGTGACCTTTACGTTCCTAGTTATTATATTCTTATGATTACGCTGGCAAGAGTAGAAACACATAAAATAAAGAAGAAAGAGCAGGCTGGCAATGCCTACAGCATATGCGTGGTTGAGCAATGCGGTTGGGCAGCGTGGTTGTATTCTGCGCACAAAACTAACCTTGAAGGACACTGTACGCTCATATGTAAGCGCCCCGAAGGGTGAAGGACGAACATGAATCGTTGCACCGGCAATTTATAGCAGGCATCTGTCAGTTTCAAAGCCCGTTGTTAACCATTGTCTGAAATAAAAGTGAGCCACACGCGCAATTTAGGCTTTGGCTGTCGCAATGTGTGAACGATTGCCTCCAGATCAGCAGCGGCATGCATACGCACCACAGCGTTCACGGATTTCTTTTCAGATTACAGACCTGAATGGTGAGACGGCCAAGATACACTAATGACTAGCGTCCTTCATTCGTACGTGCTTTCTGTTGCCCTTGAAGTCAGAAAGAAATGATCAATCGTGTGCGAGAACACAGGGATCCTGCTGCATTACAAATGTGCACATGACCAATGCCGAGGTTTGGCAGTGAGGACACTCCTCGAGTTGTGGGCATTTAGCCTTCAGTCGTAATAACACATTCACTGCGGCCTTCAGTCTTTCAGAGAAAACATCTACATGGCGACTGCGGCCGCATTTCTCTAGTTGTTAAAAATTGGCTGAAAGAAAGAAAGACAAGATTTCACCGCTTGTGTGCAAGTGAGGATACTTTTGTAGGACGGCACATGTAGGCTAGAAAATTCACGGGCCTTAGAGACACAGCGGATGGTACCACTGCATTGCTTATGGTTTCAGTGTAAATATTTTGATTATATTTGCACAACACTGAAATCATGCTAAATCTGTACTCTAGGCACGATAGTACATCGCATTTGTAATTATCCTTACGCCGCAGTCATAAATTTGGCTTGCTTGTATACATTTTATATTGCTGACACTTCGTGCTTATGTATATACTAGTGGATCGCCGGATCAAATGTACAAAAATTCACATAATGCGTGAGAAAAGTACACGCATAAAACATTCATGCAGATTCAGTGGTAAATGTTTTACCATCTCAAGGAAACTTAGACGCGTTGGGCCGTCTTATCAGCAAAAAAAAAGTTCTTCGCTCCAATTTTATTTCTATTGATGAAAAAAGCCTTTTTGCGCCAGAATAGACCTCGGT
The DNA here is from genome assembly GCF_013339745.2 of Dermacentor silvarum. NCBI lineage: Eukaryota > Metazoa > Arthropoda > Arachnida > Ixodida > Ixodidae > Dermacentor > Dermacentor silvarum. The sequence continues at coordinate 176,406,367 of NC_051155.1, forward strand.
CATTTGGCTTCAGTGAGAAGCGGATTAGTGCACCCTTGAAGATGCACCGTGTATGTAAAAATAAACAAGGATAGCGACACGCGGCTACATCGTTCATGGTGGTGAAGGGCGTATGCACGGCTTTGTGCATGGATACACAGGTATATAGATGGCTGGATGGCTTGGATTCCAGGACAATTTCGTAGGACTTTTCGCAGTGTTGGCCCACCGGTGACTGCACCTGTTTCAACGGCAGAGCCAATGGAACAGGTGGGGCCGATTACTGCTTTCTGACTGATTCTGAGGCATTGTGGGTGATCCTTACTGATTCTGATTGACTTGGTAAACTGATTCTTATTCTGATTATGACTAGATGTCTAGGTTACTTCCGTGGCCCACCGGCGCAGACGCCTCCGGACCTGGCTGTCGGTGCTTGCTCTGCCGCGACTGTGCGGCCGCCCTCGTATCGTCACCGTGCCGGCACTGTCATAGTGGCCCCAGCGTGATTCCTGTGGATCAGTATCAGACACCTCCGAGGAAGTCCTTCGTGCAACGGGTAGTCGTTTGGCGTGTCTGGCCGTCATATACCTTGGTGTGTTTGTTAATGCCCTCGGGCCCAAGAATAAGCAGCGCCTCGGAAATCAGCGAGGCTTGACCAACGAGGAGGAATTTAGAGCCCACAGGTTGCGCAGTATGCGCACAGCCATTTTGCCAGTGCCACGCGTGGGCTCGGGAATGCGGTGGAGCCATATCTGCCCTCCCACCTGCGATGGAGGTCGAACGCGAGCTGTGATAGACTGTTGTGCCACCAGCAGCCTTTCGATGGCAGACTCTTGAGATAACCCGTGATAACTAAAGCGATTCAGTGTCTTACTTGAAATAAACATGGTTATCGGCGATTGAGGATGACACCTCCATAGAGAGGCAAAAGCTTTCAAAATTCAGTGGGGGGAAGCAATAATCAGAAAACGGCCATTAGCTTCCGGAAACATGTCTGAATATAAGTGCAGTATGAAATGAACAATGAAATGAGCAAACCTCTAATCAACGCACCCGGGCAAACTCATTAAAGTTCGCTCGACACAGTCAATACAGAGTCAACTAACTTTGAAGAGGGAGGATGGTAAAAAAGAAACAAAAAAGAGCACATTACACAGAGCAAGTGCCCGTCATCTGCAAGGCCAGTACAAAGCCACCGGGTGAATAAAAGGCGCAGATTTGTATGACGGCAAAGGGCATAAGCGCTTAATTGTTTAAATCTTTTTGTCCTTATTGCGCATCTTGCTGAATGCTTCCGATTTCGTAAGCCACTAGTACAAGATAATGTTGAAAAACCTTGAAGCCTGCCAGAAATATGCTCACAATTGTTTTATTTGAAATGTTCTCTGTAGCTCAACAAACGCTGCCGGCAAAACGAGCAACGGCCATCGCCACTATTATACGGACTTCACAAAAGTTCCTCTCCTTACAATAAGTCCACCCTCTTGTCCTTTGAAGACCGAGATGTTGCGCCTGCTTCTGGATTGTGCGCACTCAAGCATCTTCTGAAAATAGTAGCCCCAACTGCTTGTTTGCAACATAACTAGAAAAAATAATGATGAATTTATGTTTCGAAAGCTGCAGACTTATAACAATTACCATAGTTTCTTTGGGAAAAGTGGTTCTCGGTTCCATGCGGTTACCGCTGTGTTCGATTTGTTGTCTCTCTTGCTCAGAGGCCTCGCGACGAAGACGGGAGGTTCCAATAGCATTTAGCCTATTTTGCGTATAAATAATCAAGCAACGAAACATTTAGCGCTAGTCTTAAGCGATGGATGCATGCGTCTGATGGACGTTGAGATAGCCTTAATGCTGTAATATACGTGGTGTGATGGGCTGTGCAGATCATATGGCGTTTTTCTCGTAGCCGCGAAACCGCACGTTCAATTCCCGCCTGAGGTCTGAGATTGTTGCAAGGGTAACTGCAGTGCGTTCACTATAAATTGGCCTGTTCCTATCCAAAATAAAACACTTGCTCAGAAAGCTTTGTCGGGTTATCGAGATCACCCGAGACTGAAGCAAAGTAGCACAACGTGATAGAAAGCTCCATCCAACATTCATGAAAACAACGTAGTCAGCGAATACAGGCAGTAACTGAGTAACTGCAGCAGGTGGCTGTACCAAAGCTGTATTCTTCACGTATGGCTCTTTCAACATCATACGCTAAAATTTATTTCATAATTTTATAGTGGTAAATGGCACTCTCAACTTTCAACCCGGACAAGCCATTCGGGAGGTCTGTAAGACATGCCCGTTGATACACCCAGTCATCGAAAAAGAACACATTATGCTTACTTTTCTAAAACTTGTTTGTAATGCTTCAGTGCCTCATGACCCTCACGTTCTCTACAATAAAAGATTTATGACACGCTTAGCCCGAACCTTGCATTGCTGGCTCTAGCATGGCTGCAATATTAGACTAAACAGAATTACCAGCTAAGCTAAAGAGCACCCAGTACACCATCCGAAAAAAGAAAGAAAGGAGAGTCGCTTGAATGTTATCACGTGTGAGGTTCAAATATACTATAAATCTTGCTGTTAACGCCTAACATGGGGCTACAGCGTCATGTAGTCGTTCCGTCTCTGGCTCGCGTAAATATTCACTTGCTGCTGAAGCTTAGTAAAATACAGAAACAGACGCTTTTTTCATCTCCTGCCGCGACGGGAATGTAAGTTCTCAACAAAGGAATCAGTGCTGTTAGAAACCTTCGTATTCCATGGCGATATAATATTTACTGCCAAAATGAGCACGTATGCACGTGCTCGCATTGTTGGCAACTACTGAAAAAAAAAAAACCATCAATAACGCACTTCCAGCCATCCAGCTGTAAGCATGGAAGCAAGAGAAGATGGCAGCCCTCAAGCAGTCCAAAATTAAGTTTACATCAGCAATGACTTGTTTTCGGCGAACAAAACAGGAACCGCTAGTGCGATTCCCGGAGTGCCATTGTCACCATGCGCAAAGGTCAGGAAAGAGTGCGTTGTGAACTCTCTTCTTCGCAATGGCCGACTTATAGTGCGGTGGTTGAGATGCTTTTATTTCGTGGTTGTACTCTCTTTTCTTTTTCTTTTAATAACGATGCGCACAAACAAAAGTTTCCCAACAATCCGAATGAGGCTAACAACGCTGAAATGGTATTTCGCTGCCTTCTAGCGTTGGACGCCTCTTGTGGTTCACTGAGCCTTACTTCAAAAGGAGAAATAAATGCCAGTCATGAAAACACGTTGGCCCCCATCCTGCCCTGCGAACGTGAATGTCCAGCGAAGCTGTATCAAACACGTGGTCGAGCTGTTCTTCTGGCGTCTTTAATTTCTGCGCTCTACCCATGACAGTCTTAGAATGAACTGAATGAGTTGCTCGACGGCTCTCCCTTTTATATATGACAGTTTGGTGACGCGTCACTATATATATAAAGAATGAGACGCCGTTTGCCTTCAATTCATAACCTGGAGTTTTGTCTTTACCCCACGCAATTTTTCGAACAACGAGAGGTATACAGCTTCACTGTAAAAATTACATGAACGAGGTAAAATATCTTTGTTAATTCAGAGAAAACAAATACGCTTTTTGTAAGTGCCGAAAGACTGTCGGCGTCATCATTGGCACATTAGAAGAGCACAAAGTACAGTGTTCATTCCAATCTACAGGCAACCCTCCTTTCTACGCCGCGATACCAACCTCAAGCCGCTGAAAAAAAAATGGAGGGCTGCTCAAAAGAAAGGTTGCATGTCACACAAACTAGCAACTGATGGCTTCACGACAATAACGACGATTAGGAAATAAAAGACGATGACGCAATATTGTGATCAGTCTATGGACAACAACTTTCGGCAGAAGCCTTCCAAACCATTCCATAGTGGACCTTATTACACACACAATCACGGCAGTGGTTCAATTGCTAGAGTACCTCACGCGTCATGCGTAGATTCTATACGTTAGGCTACAACTAGTGGGGAAAAGTTACCTTTACTGCCACTTTCGTTATGTTTATCTTTATTAAAAGGAATTGCTACGGAAAAATTATATCTGGCCACGACTTCGATGGTTCGGTTCGCGGCCTCGGCAGCCGCATGCCGTTGCAGGCGTAATGCAGAAACACTCGTGTGCATGTCAAAACCGTCTCCAGGAGGTTAAATTCTTCCTGAGCCTGCAAATGCGATGTCTGTTATAAGCCGATGTCACTTTATTTTGGAACGTTATACGCCATCAATAAACAACTAAAAATTGGAGGACCCTTAAGCTTCGCCTTTACGAGTGGAACGCGATATCGTTATCGGGCCCCGTTGTGAGCTGGCTTTCCCACTGTAACATAGAAAATAGGAAGCCAGCTTACAAAGACCAAGCTTACACCAATCCCCTAAAGTTGGCTTCACTTTAAACAGAAATGCATTGCTGGGAAGACGTTTTTCCAGGGCGATATAGGTCGTGTTACATGAAAATGTGAAGACCTGAGCACCTTTTTTTTATTTTATTAATTGTTGCTATTGACCCGACGCGCGCCGTGTCCAAAAGGCATTAGGCAGGCGAAGTCCCAATTTCACCTGCCGAGGATGCGAGCGCCATCTGGATATCATTTTCGCAAGTAAACTATCCGGGCGCGCAGCTGTATATGTCTGGTAGAAATGCTGGAAAAGGGGTTTGTGTTTGAGTTTCCTCCTAGAAGAATTATGTATTCTCGTACATTCAAATTACAATCCGACGCCACCATGTCTGTAGGCTGTGGTTAAGTCGTACTTTACTGTTTTTCTGACGAATTTTACTGTGAGAAATTCAATTTTTGTTCACTAAAACCTCGCACCTTGTGGAGGCCTGCGCGGTTGGGGTGGATCGGGATTATTTTCTCCACCACGGACGCCGACATCGCACGCCGAATTTTCTGCGACACGGGACCCTGAACGCTGTCGCGTTAAAAGGACACAAACTCAACACCGCGGAGTCAATGATTGTGATGAGCAGCTCCACTGCAATGTATTCTTTCACAGGACCTAGTAATTCAGAGTCGTACAACCCAAGAAATCTTTACAAAGAAAATTCTCAAGCTTGGTTTTTATCTGAAGACCACTGTGCACTGCGGTTGGGATATCAGTGACACAAAGAATTGGTAGTTTCCCCCTCTGTCACATGCACGAATCAGGAACAACCCTTTTAAAGGTGAGCACCTCAGCAACAGAACATGCAGGAGGGATTGAGACAGCTGATGTGTTTTGTGCGGGGACTTCGACTTCGACGGAAGCATACGGTGGGTGTAGATTTCAGGTTCGCTGGAGATTAGTGGCGTGTATCAAGGCAACCACTTTCCGGGCACTCTGATAACCTACTGTGTTCAGGGTAACGCACAAGGCTACCGAGCTGCCCGTCAGTAGGCATCCCAGCGTGAGAACTTGAAAGCCACAATCTCCTTATGAACCCCCAAGCGAAGACTCTTGCCCGTGAAGACTAGGATTCAGGCAAGCACACGAACCCTGATACTACCGCACACCGACCAGGTGCACGGTAGTATGAGGTTTGTGCCGGCTTCTATAGAAGTCCTCCTGTGGCGCATCCGGACTGGGTGGGCTGTTACTCCGGCGCTCCTCGCAACCTGTAAGACCGCAATCGTATCTCTCAAGCACGCTCACATTGCTTGGTCCCGGCGGACCACGTGGATGTCCGTCACCTCATCTCACCCTGTCCGGGAATGCAGGCGTACCGCGAACGTGCCTTTCCCCGACGGGGATACGCGCAGCAATTTCAGAGGCCCACCCAGTGCTGCGAACCTCCGAAGCCATTTCTCCCCTAACTCGGATAAAAAAGTTCGCTAGATTTCCCCAGATTTTTGATGCAGTTATTCGGTTTGCCAATATGGTTTTAGAGCGAAGGTTTCTTTGCATTTCTTAGCTGTGCGCCCGTGGCCCATTTCGCAGGGCCACCTGGCCCGCTTCAGAGGCGATATGCTAAGAGCGATATACAGGTAAAGTACGTTAGATGCGCCTGTTAATTAGGGGTTAAATCAAAATTGCTAAATTCTTGTTTTCAGCCTGTGTAGAGGTTTATCTCAAACACAAAGTTTCCCCACTTCCATGGAAGAACAATTAAAAATTGCAGAAATTTAATATTTAGAGCAAAGGGGAGCTATAAATTGCGTTTGTGTTTCCGTTTTAAAAGGTACATGTCACACATTTTATGTGTGACATGTACCAAAAGTTTCTTCTGCGCTAACGGCTGTAAATTTATTGATTTATTTGCATATAACAAATGAATAACATTTCATTGCTGCTGGATGTACCAATTAATTGGGAAGAACGAAGTGGGTGATCGCGTCCTAAAAATATCACACGGATTAGTTCTGTGACGCTACATTTCTTTTTCGCGGATTCGCTGGTATGTCGGAGTTCGCTAGGTTCGCTAAACAAGAGGCTGCCGCCCTCTTGTATAGAGGGTGGTAGCCTCTTCTCTTCCGTAGGGCACTGCGATTTGTCTCCTTTTGGGTTGCGCGTGATTGGCTACTCTCGGGTCCACTAAGCTATAGACAGATGGCATTGTCCACGGTATACTGCAGTGCTGCAAGAAATAAAAAGTCTAGACAGCTATTAGCCGCGCAATTTTCTTGCTTTTCTCCTCGAGTCATATGACCATCGAAATTCAGTCGTCCACTTGTCTTTTTCACTTGTATTCCTTTCCAGCGGCGGTTATGGGTGCTTTCATCACATTCCAATCTCATAAGGATTGGATGGCTACGCAGCACCAATGCAATGTAATGTTACCGGAGGCGAAGTGACGGCCGTCAGAAGTTTGGAAGTTACAGCTGAAATCAACTGTATTCCTTGCGCATGTTTTGAAAAGAACCACAAGAATCAGATTGGTGAAATATCAATTTACATCCGAAGCTACATGAAATACAATGAAACACTATTCGGAGGCTATGAACTCTCCCTAAAAACAGGAGTAAACGGATTTCCTATCGTGTGTAAAAGTAACACAACCTTTTGGAAAAATTGAAGTCTGGCACGTGTCTGGCATAGAGTTTTCCCTTTTCGGACTGGGTAATTCGCTCTTTTGTATTTCTGGCTTATCACAGACGTAGTCTCTTCTCATGTTACTCACATTTGCCGAAGAAAAAGGCAATTTGTATATGCGACTGAGTGTGCTGTGTTACTATATATATATATATATGCACGACTCGTCTACATCTCGGGTAGTTCCTTCAGTGCCAAAATTTCTTTCGATGGAGTTCAATCTTTCCGAGCTCGCTTTTGCAATAGGCATTGACCTCGCTATTTTCTAAATTCACCTCCTCTATTCGCTTTCTTTCGTGGAAGCAACTTTAATCATCGACTTTCACACTTTATTGATCGTGACATCTTTTATATGCGTGGCTTCAGCGAGGTTCCGAATTCTGTCAATCGCGACATTGCTTCCAGATGGTGACGTTGCTTGGGCACATTAAGCCCAACCTATCATTCAACCAACGCGGATGTCAGCGGACACTTTTCACGAACGCTTTGAAAAACTGCTTAGCCTGGAGCAGTGACACAATTTGGAAGCTAATTACATCGGAAAGAAATATAGTCGTGGGTGGTCGCTGATGCCCTGGCCAGCGGTTCATTAGGATTATATAACGGTATAACCGAGAACCTATGTGGATGAAAATGACAAGGACAAAATGTACGGTGGTAATTGTTTTCCCATAGACATCCGGGTGTTATATTTTATAAAGCATGATTGTTACGCATAATGGAGACACGCTTAGTTTGTTGCACATAACAGAGATTGAAGATTAGAGAGTTTTCGCTTTGCGTGCTTTGCGTGATAAGTGGTAAGTTAACTCAAATAATGATGCGTTAGGTCCTCTGCGCATGTGCCTCCTATCCTCGAAACCGCGTAAGACATGCATAGAGATCAACATTAGAGTTACTGTATAGGTTCCCTTTGGGGAGCCAGAGTTGCGCAAAGGGACGACATCTTCGGTTCCAAAGTTGTGCGGGAAAGCCACTCTCTGTACGCGTAGAAGACGCGCTCGCGCGGCACTGCGAGTAACACTTTTTTTTTTGCTATCTTTATGTTCTTTATCTTGTTGCGGGTAAAACTTGATTGTTTACCTCACGTTTGCGAACCTGGATTTTACGCTTACATGTCTTAGTATGCAATCATTGCTTAAAATACAGCGCGTGACGAACATACACACTTTCGATTGCGATCGAGCCAGATCGGGATAGAATTTGTGGGTCGCGATTGGCTCCTTTGCGCTAACTGTGGAATAAAAGCGAATCGCAGTCGTGAATTTTCATCCGGATCGGGCTCGATAGCAATAGAAAGTGGCCGTGTGACACCAGTATTAGGCGTGCATGCATGCGTCCACGGCCCGCGACAACTGAAAATGTGAATGGACGATTCAACAGCGCTGTCGCATCCTACATTCCGTGTGTTCAGTGTATGAAAGCTGAATTCAGGTGAATGACACGAGCAATTGCATGCACTCTTATATTCTTTGCATAGCGCTGCACCACTATGTTCATTCTAATGATGCCATTATAGCTTCCTTTTCGCGTTTTGCGCGTCACGGACAAATTTATGTGTGCTATGGGTCTCATTGACGCTTCACTGTCTCCTCTCTTCTGTCCCCTTTTCACAAAATGCACGTCGCGCCACAGTCAAGTATAACTAAAAAATATCATCTAGCCGACACACGCGTTGACTAAGGCTGCATGCAATACGTATTTTTTGTACGTGCAAAGTTCTTGTGTGTGCACTAAATTGTGCAACCTCTGCAGTGCCGTGGTTAGAATTAAACCAACCCTTCTTTTATTTGTTGCTTGGTGAACACGCTACAATCTTTATATTGTTTTGACAGGAGCATGCGAATAGCAGGGTGTACAGAAGTGATGCGATAGCCATTTGCCAAGGCTAATTAAACGCCACAGTACAGGTGGTTTCTAAGCATTTTTACACACATGCTGAGATTCCAGCTAATAACGCGAATTAGAGTGGCCACCAATAATGTTTGTTAACGCTACGCCGCTATTGGAAATCGCTAACGAGTCAAGCAAAAAGCTGCATTTTATTGCAATTTCTGGTTCGCAACGCAGCGACGTGAACTAAACAAAAACAAAAGCACACTAACAAATCATAGTCCTCGAAAGCCAACTAACAATTGACTTGCAGTGAAGCGACAACCATCCCTATCACGATGAGGAGTGAATGAGACCGGCGAAACGGCAACACTAGATAATACAACATTGCTAACAGTAAACCGTCACCCTGCAATTATTTTAATAAACTTCTAGTCTGCGCTCGTAAACAAAGTAATGTTCACACTTCACCCGAAAGTGAAAATGGTACAAGCACGAAAACAAAATCTTGTCCTAGACGCGCACACAGAGTGAACCTTGATACAGGCGGCAATATCTATATGAATACAAGGACGATATTCATATGGAGGGAAGGACAGTTACATCGCATATTCTAGGTCTTTCGGAGTCCGCCTGTCATGGCCTATAGGCAGCAGCCACTGGAGTCGGCGGCGTATAGCCGATTTCACTCGTGGCACGGCGAAAAATGCCTGACTATTTTCGCTGTGGTTGCGACGGTTCGACACGCAACACCCCGTCATACTGCAAGCGCTGTCAATGCATCATATTACATTGGTTCGAAATTGCACCCGAGATTAATACACTTGTGATCCCACGTCTCTCGACAAGCAGCATCGAAGAAGCAGCAGCAAGAATAATAACAGCGCCGATGTCAATTGTGCTTCACCTGCCGGAACCCGCGGAGTGTTCGCGTCGCCTGCGAAGTGTTGGCTTCTCCGTATAGCGCGGCGGAACCACATTTGACCACGGGATGGCACTCGGCGAATAGTGGTGCTGGAATCACTGGAGGCGGAGCGAGCGGCGCGCGGAAAACACTGGCGCAACTCTGGATCCCTAATAGGAACATATACAGTGCCTCTAATCAACGTTTTAGCATAGCGCCACCGCGTACCGTGCTATAGTGTGGAATCAAATCAATGATGGAGTGACAAATCGGGCTTTTAGAACGCTCGGCGTCGCCAACACCGCGCGAACCGCAACGCAGCGGTGCGATCTGCTAGGTCGAAATAATGATTTTCAGACTCGGTGCTGTCTGTCTAGGCCTAGCAGCGTCAAAACAAACTGCTGATCTCAATAACTCTAAACCATCGCTAATACTTTGTCCTGAGCGTGAGGCAAGACTAATCGATGACTGATTTACCGTTTATTTGTGGCAGCCACAAGTTGTGAGTCCGAATTTGGATCAAATTGGGCTGTCCTTTCTGGTATGGGCGCTGCCATGTTGGTATAAGTAATCACGGTAACCTGCCCGGCAGTCGGTAGAATAAGACGTGCATGCGCAGTGAACGCAACGTGTCCCTCATTAAGACACAGTATCACGTATCATCCAAAGCTAAGTATCTTTAATAATTGTCATGCACCAGATTGCTATTTTATACTGCCCGCCCTTAAACGTCGGGAATGTTTGTGAGTTAACGTTAACAAAAACATCATACCAGTGTAGTCATTTATACTGTACGCTTTTATATATGAAATTTAGTATGAATGAAAGACGTGAACGTTGATCTTCAGTAAAGCACGTATAGACACAACGCTTAGACGATAATTTCCCGGAATTATGCGTTGCGCAAAATGATATCACTTGACTCAGTCAGACCTAGGGCGCTATAAAGTAAAATGATTCCAAACTGTCTTGATTCCAATTTCTGCAATCAGCCTCCACGATTGGTCAAAACATTTTCGAGCCACTCCCAACTTCGCCTGTCTGTCACGCGACGTCACGAAAACCGCGATAGCTCCCCATCTGGTATAAGATGTACAAACTGATTATGCATGATTAAACCGCACAAAAGAAAAATAACCATTCCTGATTCGACGCCTTTTCACCATTATCCCTCTGCTATTGGTCCAATGTTTTCTGGCTACGCCCACTTCGCCTGTCTGTCACGCGACCTCACAAAACCACGAAAACTCACCACGTGAAAGTGACGTGTACGCGAAAAAAAGTGCATTAATATGCCGAACAAAACTGAAAATTTTTCTGAATAGCCACAGACTGCCCCGTTCCGAAGGGAATAGCAGATGACTGCCCGCCGATCGCTCAGGCCCTTGCTACTCGCACTTGCCGGTGAGCATGTATTTATTTGCGCAAGATGAACCTTTTTGCATGGCAGTAAAACGTTATCGAGCCCTTTCGGCACGTATACGACATCGGTCTGGAAATTCTTCCTTGCTGACGATCTGTTTTAGCGGCATTCTTATCCTTACGTTGCGCGCCGCTGCGATTTTCGAGCAGCCACCGCAAGCTAAGTAAGGCGAAGCGGACCAATCGGAGAAGCCGGCACCACCCTCTTCATGCGGTTATCTATTTTCACTGTGCTGGCTCGGCCCCACCGAAACCCTCTCCACTAGAGCGTGCTCCTCGCCTCTTGTCAGCCAATTAGATAAAAAAAAAGCCGCTGAGTGTAGACAATGTTATTGGTTTTGAAAGCGAACAAAGGTGACCTCCTATGAACGAGGAGAGTGTTTGATTGGGTTGTTCAGACAACGCTGCGGGTCACCGCATGATGCTTGCGTCGGTGGTTACGTAAATTTGACGACAGGAGTTTGGAATCAAAACAGTTTGGAGTCATTTTACGTTATAGCGCCCCTGCTTGTAATTTGCGTGTAAAAGCGGACGTGTCGGGTGAGCGGCTCGCAGCCAACATCAGAGACCCAGACTACACCTTCAAAAGGGGAAAAATTTCGCGCCGACTCCCTCGAATTTAACGGAAGCAGGGCACTAAATGCGAATTTCTTTTTAAAATTTGGAATGTATATTCTGTCAAGGTGACGATAAAACTGAATGAACGTTTTCTTGTGCCGAGCACATCTAAATAATTTTCTTTGTCGTTGCTTTCCTTAAGCCTTCGTAGCTGATTATTTCGTCCTTACTTCCTTTCTTCCTACCTCGCAACTTCTTTTTTTTTTGTTCCTCTCTTCCTAAAGAGTGCGTAGGCGTTGTGCCTTTCTTGGTGGCAGTTGCTAGCTCTCTCCCTCCCTATTTCCCTCTTTGTTCATTGCATATGTGTGTTTTCATGATGAATAATAATATCGAATCTGAAAATAACTGTTTGTCACCAATTTCAACATTCCCTGTTACCGCGCATCGCACAGTACAATAACATTTGTTCCTCAGCGATGACGGCTCGTCGCTGTGTTTTGCGCTGTCCGAAGTTGCTTTATAAAAATATTGACCAAGCTTCAGAAAATGAAATATTTAATCGAAAATATCTGAATACCCTCTCGGAATGGTGTTCCGTCCAAAAAGAAATAATAAACCCTTCAATTTTTTGCTGAAGTACCTCGAGTACAACTAAAATCCTCCGCCACGAAATGCCTAATTTTCCCAAATCGGCTAATTAAACGCGATGGAAGCCGTGCATTCGCCAGTGTTTTTCTCGTTCATTTTTGTTTTTGCTTTCGTAATGTCTTGTTTGTTGTCTTCAAAAGTTGTCTAGGGTATAGATACTTACATTATTGCAAAGCAGGAGATGTTTGCTTCGCTGAAGGCTTGGTATGTTACTCCATTTGTTGGACGCTTAGAGCAATGTTCTTAGGGTAGGCAAATAGCTCACTGCAGATATTAACGCCAGATCAACGGCCCACCGCTTTCATACATAGCCAAGAATGCTTGTAGAGCTGCTGCCTGTCAATAAATTGCGCATGTAGACATATGTGGCACCAGCTACATTTTCTTATATGGTAGCTGCAGCGGCTAATATCTCGTCTGCCTCTACCACTCGCGCCATTTTTAAGCATGCGTGGGCAAAGCATTGACTCTTGTACAGTAAAGTTTTATCTACTCTTTTATTACCTGTATTCATGAATATAAATGCATTACTTCACCGTTCTTTCCACATTTCATCCGTATACGTTCTCTATTGCTACCCGTAAATCAATTATTTAATGCATCGACATTGCATAAACGAGAAATGTAGATATTACAGTGCCTTCAAAAGTAGTGTTGGCCCCTTGCGAAACCTTTTCGTCAATTCATTCGCTGTCTGAAAGAAGGATTGCAGCTGCGGACGTATCGAACTACCAGCACCACATTAACTCCGACGCCGTTTGGGCTGTTCGCGCGAAAAGAATGATACCTGGCTATATGGACGCTTTTTTTCCCCATTCGCTGCAGCAGGTTCCATCTGCGTGCTTTTAATGACATTTCCATCGACTCTGTTTCGACAAACATATTCTTTTTTTAGTTTCAAAACACATTTTAGCCTGTCATTTCTTTAGGACTGGTGGCGTAATGGATGTGCTGTGTCGAATTTATCGACTTCGGATTGCTTAATATACAATAAAAAAGAAGACGAGTCTCGTAAGAAAAATGTCTCTGTAGTTCAACCCGCAGACTAGCTGTGCGCCTCTGAAGCGCCATCGATTCGGATCATCGATAATCCCGAAGGCGGCGAATCCCACCATCGACACGTGAATTTCATATTGGAGGAGAATGATTGAAGTAGCAATTCTTGTCGATGCTTTTCTTGATTCAAGATGCATACGAGGTGACACAGCGACTTGAGCCGGCTGCGCATACTAGATTCAATGTATTATACCTACGTGCTATGCGATTTACCGACTTGAATGAAGCCGACTTTTTTTTGTCTTTGGGGTAATTGGATCGATTTTACGCTTTTGCCTATACTCATGTGTGCGGACTATATGTAGGAGTTCGGCCGTTTTTGGTGTTATAATAAAAAAAAAAACTTTCTGCCTTCACCGGAGGTATGCTATCACCCGCGACGTTATTCTTTTATTTCCAAAAGGTAATACGGTATGCTCTTATAGAGATCGGCATCTCATCTCCAACGCATTAACTTTAAAGTTGCTTGCCTGAGAGGACGTCAGCATAGCGTCCCGCATTCGAATGATTTGTTTTTTTTTTTTCATTTTTTTATTTTTTTTTTATTTGATTCACTGCGAAAGATTCACTACAAGTGATTCACTGCGAGAGCTAACATTTCTTCTTCAGATTTCATTTTTCATCAGCTATAGTTCAGAGAAATGTCATGGTCATGTTTATATTTTATTATTACGACACTTTTGTTGTATTTTTCTTGGCAAGTTTCTATGTTCATCCAGTGCTCTTGCGTTCGGTTTTCCGAAGACATGCTCTCAGAGTGATCTAACGAAGCTCGTAGAGGTACACCTGGATATACTCCGTACTCCAACGATACCCTACGCAATTTACTTAGGCCGTAGCAGGTACAGGAGATGACCTCGACATAATGATCCATGCACTCAAAATGACCTCGACGCCAGATGTGACGCGAGAACTCTATGAGTGCAACACACATCTTTAGTTTCTCATTTCTAGCGTACAAACATTTGAAATATACGCAGTCCGAGAGTAAGCACTCTTCGCGTGTACACTACTACGCGCCCACTTGTATAAATTGAAGTGAGCGAAGCCAGCCATGCATTCCCAGTGGAGTAAGGTTATCATGAGGGTCCCTGAATCCACTTGTGACTGGAGTGAGCAGTCCAGCCGCACAATGTTTGTTGTTCACTCGCGTCGATGTGGCGCAATTATTTCTCGACTTCTGTGCCGGCTGCTAGGGCCATTTCTAGAACAAGCAATTCCTATGGGTCTTTTCCCGAACTACTTGAGATGCTCAAGTGCGGAGGCTAATTAACCCTCAGCCGGAGCCAGAGGCCATGTGATGGCGCAAGAAAACACATTTTACTTCACGTTAGGGCCTTGGCGCTGATATTGGTTTGCCAGACGTCGCAGAAACGTCGTCTATAAATGTGATTCACTGCTCTAGTTCTCGTTTAGGCAACCTACTGGGACAGAAGTCAAATGAGAAAGTTGTTGATTAACATGACACTTATAACATTTTGGGGCGCATTTGTGTCTTCATGCCCCCAAAAACAAAGAAAACAAAAGCAACCTGACGTACTCTGATGAAATCGCAAATAACTTGAAAGAACAATTCTTGTCGTCCCATAAAGATGCATCGTTGCAATGTTCCCTGTGTTCTTCAGCACGACTTCTGTATTTTTTTTACATCTTGGCAAAAGCCACAAAATATTTTGATATAGTTTTGTGTAGCAATTGTCGTTGGCAACGTGGTGGGGCCATAGATGTACTCGGTATATAAAGGCCCGGTGATCATTTTTAAGGTTTAGGGAATTTTTAAAAATCGCCTGTTCCTGATAACATAATTCTAGTCCTTGAGCTCGAATATTCAAAGAGGAGAACATTAACTGCTCGAGAAATCAAAACAAACATTCAAATAATTAACCAAAAATCACTAATTAACATCTCAAATATTTACTTTACGGCACATATTGTATAATTTAAGAATTGTAGCCGGTGAGATTGCAAGGCATATCCACTTGAAATGAATTTCCAAGATGACACCCGTTTGGAGATATGCGCCATCAAACTCGCCGTAAAAGTGCACTGTTGTTCCGCTTTCTTTTTTAAAGAAAACGCCCTGTTATGCATTGAAGTACAAAAGTAACTGGAACGTCCATGTATTTTCTCCCACACTTGGAGAAATGATATCTCGAAACTGGTGTCATGCTGGAAATTCTTTTAAAGTGGATACTTCTTGCAAGCTCACTCGCTACGATTCTCAAATTGCGATGTGTGTCCTAAAGTACCTATTTAAGAAGTTAATTACAAATTTTTTTGTGAACTAGTTGACCATGTGTTTCGACTTCTTGTGCCAGTAATGTCCGCATCTTCGAATAATACAGCTCGCGAAGCTTGTTTGAGTTATCGAGATAGCAGCAGTAGCGGATGACACGACCCGAACCTCGACGCCTGCTAGCTGTTATGCGATGTACGGTGCTAGTCTAAGTAAACATGTTGATGAGAGGTGTATTCAGAGAGAAGTACGACCCGTGTCTAAATACATTAAAAGCTTCATACCTCTTGTGCCACAGTGTCATATCCACCTGGGGGATTGGCCCATAATGGACGCATACCCAGTTATACATACCTAGTGCCCAAGCTGTCTACTCGGCAAGACAACAGCCAGGACATACCAGTGGCCCAAGTTGTATAGAGATATATATCTACAAATATATCTGGTGAGGAAACGATGACGAACGCTAAACGCAAAGGAAGAAGTAAAGAAACCTTCGCTTCGAAAAGAAAGCCACACACTAACGCGAACTCAATGCGGAAGACGAAGTAACGGAAACAACAAGAAAAGCTAAAAAAATGATGGGGTTTTACGTGCCAAAACCACGATCTGATTATGAGGCACGCCGTAGTGGGGGACTCCGGAATAATTTGGATTACTTGGGGTTCTATAACGTGCACCTAAATCTAAGTACACGGGTGCTTTCGCGTTAAGCCCCCATCGAAATGCGGCCGCCGTGGCCGGGATTCGATCCCGCGACCTCGGGCTTAGCAGCCTGGCGGGTAACCACGGTGGCTAACCACGGTGGCTAACCACGGTGGCTAACCACGGTGGCTAACCACGGTGGCTAACCACGGCGGGTAACCACGGCGGGTAAAGCTACAAGGGAAAACAGAAAGGTTTTGCTACTCGCAGAGAAGAGTTGCACGTTACATAAAGGAAAGGCAAGGAAGCGATGTTGTTCCAGCTCTCTTGTTACTGCTCGTAAACTTAACTTCAGCCTCGTGTGGATGACATCCCTTGCTTGTCATTGATGTCAGCAGCTTTCTCTCTCTATCGGATACATAAATAACGAAGACAGGAAAACAAGTAAGCACTACTCACAGAAAGGCAGTTTCCATCTGATTAAGTGGATTTGCTAAAAAGAGGCACGTTGTGTTGAATGGTCTTAAGTTGTGTGCGAGGTATTCCAGTGAAGAGTTAATAGTGTAATTACTTATTTTTTGGCGAAACACAATCCGAGCCGAGTTTTTAGGTACCTCTGATGAAGTACTTAATTATGTAAAACTGAAATATTAATTCCCTAAAGCCGATTTGCACAGCATGGCATGCAGTTACGAACCATACTAAGTAAGGAGTAAGCTTTATTGTGCTAGCCATGTGATCTGCGACAAGGAAAAATTGGTGAGCTACAGTCATTTTTACATGTGCTCAGCAAAAGGAAACCTTCATTTGCAGAAGCCGCGTTATAATGAATCAAGCTTGTTTTTAAAAATCAGCTGTAGATTTGAAAGAAGGGCATAACAATTGGACGACGCTTAGATTCGCTTTAAACTTTGTCCCTATACCATGGAGAAAATAGGCGTTTTTTCTATGTTACGGCAGGTTTGTTTTTCTGAAGAAAACTACTGCACTCAATATTTAATGAAATACACGAACAGAAGGCAAAATTAATGCACTTCTCACGCATAATAGTTTAATTAACCACATATGTCATAAAAAGATCTAAATGGTTAAAATCAAGATTGTGCAATAAATTGAACGAAGTTTGTAAAGACACGTTTGGGTATCTACTAAGAAAAAAATGTTACGAAAATTATCAGACATACAAAACGTATTTCTCTCTATTAGGCACTATCTCCGAAAAAAACAATTTTTCTCATTGAACAGGTATTCCGCTACAAAAATTTAACTGCAAGCACTGCAGTTGGGCGTGCCGGGCTGCGGCCGCCGATGTTCTGGCCTGTTTTGCGTCGTCGTCACTTTCAGACATTAAGTCCGACGAAAAGTCAGCGTCCTCTGACTTGCTGCTATTCGATGTATCGCTAAGATCAGCCGCAGAGGCAGCGGAATCGCGATATCTGCGATCTCCGGAAGCGCGCGCGCCGTTTCTGGAGCCGGACATTTTGGCGTTCTGCTTGGACGATCGCGAAACTTCGGAGCGCGTTTAAAAATCAAAGCTTGGCTTGAAAGAAGCGAACTGCTTAGAAAACAAAAATATAGTTATCCTCCTTCCCGTCCTATAGCGTAGTACGTCCTCGAGCGGCGCGGAAGGTCTCGAAAGCGACGTTTCAAGCCATCGATAGAGGGCTAACCATGCCCAATGGGCGCCGTACGGAAAGAGTTAAGAGTGGAACGCGATAGCGTGATCGGGCTCCGTTCGCATCACATTTTACTGCGATAGCAATTATATGGACACTCTAAGCGCATTCCTGCGCGCCGTCGCCGTCGTCTTCGTGGTCGCCGTGAGGTTCCGTATAAAGTCCAACGGCGATAAACTATAGTCGCCGCGCGCCGTATGGTTTATGTGCGAGTGAAAGCGCGCGAGGGACGCGCGCTTTCACGTAGAGCGAACGCACGGCGGAGAGCAAACACGCCGTGCCCTCTCGACAAACACGAGAGGGCACGGCGGGACCTTCGTGAACACAACAATGAATGCGTTGCTCATTTTATTGCGATAGCAATTATATGGACACTCAAAAGCAGATTTCTGCCGTCGGCGTCGCCGTCGCCGTCGCCGTGAGGTTCCGTATGACGTCAATGGAGATGAAATCGTCGCCGCGTGCCGAACGCTGTATGTGCGAGTGAAAGGGCGCGAGGGGCGCGCGCTTTCACGGGGAGTGAACGGCTGAACGCACGGCGGAGAACAAACGTGCGTTCTGCGCCGTGCTCGCTTAAGGGCTGCAGAAGTAGGCGTCTCTTTCCTCCTTTACAATCACCATATATGTAGAGCAAACGCGTCTTCTTCCGACGCGCGAGAGGCCGTGGGGGAGGGAGAGGAAAGGGAGGCGACGCTTAGCTGCGGCACCAAGTGCCTATTTATATCAGAGGCTCCGGCAACAGTCACCAACGCCGCACGCATTTTGAGCGAACGCGGGCAAAACGCCGACGGCGTCGACAGCAGTTCTGCGTGTTGCCGGTGCAGCTGCATGTCCAAGTTTATACAGCTGACAAAGCTAATATCATTACTCCGTATAGCTCTCTACAAATTTGCTATCGCAATTGATGCTTCGCCTTTCAGGTGAAACTGCGACAACTTTTTAACACGAAAGTGTTTTATGCCGGGGTCCACCAAGACTTCACTGACGTATTTCCGTCACGGAAATACGTCATAGAACATAATACAAAGAAAGAAATCAGAAGAAAAAGTTCCACAAACATGCAAAATTTGGAAATCGAACCCACGACCTTTCGGTCCGCGACGATAGATCGCCGAGCGTTTAACCCATTGCGCCACAAACGCATTAGCAGAGAGCTACACAGACGCGCCTTATATATCTAACCAATGCCTCCTAAAAAAAAACTATGCCTGGGACGTGAGCCGGAGACGCGGCGCCCTACCCTTTCCGTTTTCCTCCTCTCCACATAGTACAACCCCTAGAGCCTCTCGCGGCGAACGCTTGCAACACACCTGCGGCGGCGGAGCGTCGCCGTGCCATGGTAACTCGAGCAGACGACGCACGCCCGCCTTTTCCTACCGTGACCTCTGCTTCACCAGACGACATTCATGCTACATATTGTCGCGTTGAAGTGACGGTTGGCAAAGAGAGGAGGTGACTTGGGATAACAGTAGCTTTTATTTGGACGAACTTGTGCCCATAAGCGAGCTTCTGGCGAAACTATTCGGCAGTGGCGAACACAGCATGCACGGTTGACCGTCTGCAGAAAGAATGCCAGCGTTCTTCAAACGCATCTCCAACGCGCTAGCGACGCGGCGCTGTACACGAGTTAATGACGAGATAAATTTTGAGCGTAGCTCTCTTCGCCACGCGTTTTTTTTTACCACGATTTTACCAATCTTGACAAAGTTTTAACTCTTCTTCGAAAATCTGCCAAGTGACTGTAATGCTCAAAACTTCAAAACTTATTTCACAGCATTGTCGATAAACGGCCGAAAAAAGCTTATAAAAAAGCTAGGACTTGGACTCGGCCGGCATCTTCTGCCGGACGGCCCAGAGCTGATCTTCCTTCGAAGAAAAATTTTGTCACGCAGCAGGCGCGTGCTCTACGCCGCACCTCAAATGCACGCCACGAGTGCGCAAGCAACCGCCTGCACAACGCGTAGTTACAGTGATTCTGGCCACTGTAGCGTACTTTCTGTACCGTAGTCAGCTGCGCCGACACAGCGTTGCCGACAGCGTTACTCCGGCAGTACAGTCGCTAGCGCCAACACGCGGCGCTCGCTCGCAACGCACGGCAGCGTACCTCCAATGGCAAAGCAAGCGACGTCCCAGGCATTGTTTTTTTAGGAGGCATTGATCTAACACTCCTCCGTGTACCCGCGCTCTTGCTCGGGGCGGTGCCGCCGCCTACGAGCAGAAAAGAGAAGTACTGAATTATGACACTAACGCGCACCGACAGTGAACGCTTCGGTGGTCTCAGCACTACGACGCCTCGATGCCAGCATTCGAAGGGACGCTGGCATCAAGAAGCACTACCAACGCCACCTAGGTGGCGTTCACCGTACTCAGCACAGCGGAGCGTGGCCTCCGCAATTAGCTCTGAAAATGTTTCTGAAGTTGATCGCGGAGGCTGCAATTACGACGCGCTGTACGCGCTGATTTGACTCGGTGACGATTCAGTTACGTGCTTTGTCTTGCGCGTTGTATTAGTGTGTCAGTTACGTGCTTCGTCTTTCGCGTTGTGCTAGCGTGTGCAGCGTAGTGCAGCTTCCATATGCACGACGGTTGCTCATGGTCATCGACGTTGGTAGTCGTGATGGAGGAGACGTGCCACCAGGCGTCAGCGTGGGTGCATCAACGCCTAAGGGCGCTTTAGCCACAAAACACCAATAGACATTATATATCAATGTGCAATAAACATTACACTACTTCTGTGAAGACACGTTTCACTTTCGTGTTCTATACCGATTCCTATATGAGAGGGATCAACCACATTTTTTTGTACAGGTCACGCTTTGGACTGCGTCCATAGAAGTGCGCGATGCATCGGATATCGCGACAACGATAGCCGGCGCTCAAGACCGCGTGTTCACCTACGGAAGACGGGCTTTCATGATGAGGCCAGACCATCCAGCCGTGACATCAGCGCCGCCACTGGGATATATAAGCCACGCCGACGGGCACCACATCAGAGGGCACGGCGGGACCTTCGTGAACACAACAATGAACCGTTGCTCCTTTTTGCACAGGTTGGTGTGCAACGCTCATCTATCTGTTTTCGTAGCGATGATAGGTTTATTATTTTCCTGCCGTGCCCGGCTGTATGTTTGTCCCTGATTGATGAAACGTGGAGTGTACTTTTGCTACTGCTGGCTGGGGATGTAGAAGTGAATCCCGGACCTACTGATATTGAGCTAATGTTAAAAAACATGCAAGAAACCTTGCAAGCCACGATAAACAGCGTTTCTGTTTCACAATCATCTCTTCAAAAAACAATGAATGATAGGTTCGATAAACTAAATGACGTACTCGCTGTCATTTCAAAACAAACAGAGCAACTGGCTCAGTTACGGTCAGAGGTCAGCTCTCTGAAAGAAGCTATAAGCAATCAACAGAAGAAGTTAAACGACTTGGAAGACCGAAGTAGACAAAGGAACCTTATAATTTTATTGCGATATCAATTATATGGACACTTCCACCGGATTTCTGCCGTCGGCGTCGCCGTCGCCGTGAGGTTCCGTATAGATAAAATCTTCGCCGCGCGCCGTATGCCCGAGCGGAAGCATGCGGGGACGCACGCTGTCACGGAGAGCGAACGCACTCAATCTTCCACGCGCAAGCAAGGAAGCGGGAAGCGTGCGCCGGAGGGACCGGGGGGGGGGGGGGGGGCGCACTTCTACTCTGCCAACAACCGCGCTCGTCGCTCGCTCGCACCGTCTCTTATCTCCACACGGCTCTGACCTTTATGTGCTGTGCATTCGCCGCTCAGTTTCCGTTGAAGCGATAGACCGCACGTACCTTCGCCCGCTGCGGCGTATATGCGCTTGCTGCCAGCGTTTTGACAGTCGTTGTCTGCAGTCATTCAGTGTGATCTATTCATGTTTGTTTGTGCGCGCTCACACCACAGTTAGTAATAGTCGGGCCACATTTTCCAACGCGCGCTACACATGCAATGCTGCCCGGATCGGCAGTGCAGCGCTACAGGTGTGTCCCTTCGCACGCGCTGCCCACGGGCAGCGCTTCTCATCAACACCACCGTTTCACACGCGCCTTCTCGTGGTCATCGAGTCTCTCCTCATGTCGGTCTACTTACGCCGCAGCACACCTGCTTACTTAATCAGCTCATGTTTACTACAATTCATATTGCTACCAAAGCCGCTCACCTTACTTCGTATGACAATGCTGTGTTGCTATCGCATTCATTGCTTCGCCCTTAGGGCGAAACTGTGACATTTTTTTTTGGCCTTGATGAACCAACAAATGAGAGCCCTGGTGACTTGAGAAAGCGGGTTCTTGATGACATATTTTGTGCAAAACTGGGTGTCACAACCAATACAGTCGAACGGATACACAGAATAGGTAGAATCACCGATAAACCTAGGCCTGTCTTGCTTAATTTCTTTGAATACGATGAAAAAGTGTGTGTATTGAAGAATTGCTTTAAGCTCAAGAAAACCGGTATATCGATCTGTCACGATTACTGTAAGGCTACGCTGACTAAGCGTTCTCATCTTTGGCGGTATGGTAAACAATTTAAAGGTGAGGCGCGAAAAATTTCACTGGACTATGACCGGCTACGTGTAGACGACAAACTATACGAATGGGACGAAGTAAGCTCGCAGGTTGTCACGCATAATAAATCCGGACCTACACGGACAACCAACTAACCAGAAACGAAAGAACTCCGAATTGTCTTGCTCAATTGCAAGAAGTCTTGCCAATAAGTCCAATCAGCTTGAAGACATTCTTTTCCTTCACGACCCTCATATACTTGCCGTCACCGAAACATGGCTTACACCTAATATTAATGATTACGAAATTATTCCGCCTTCCCATAAAATAATAAGACGTGATCGCGAAGGACGAGGAAGGGGCGTGGCAATTATAACAAAAAAAAATGAAGTGCAATGTGTCGAGCTTGAGGGCATTCGAAACCATGAAAGTGTCTGGTGTAAACTCAACTACAAAAATATTTCTACATTGTTTGGTGTGGTTTACCGGCCACCAAAAAGCAATGTGTCATACATGGAAGCACTGGCCACTTACCTAGAGCGCATGCTCAAACCAAATCACAAGCTGGTGCTCACTGGCGATTTCAACTTGCCAGGCATAGACTGGAATGCACTCGCTATCTCGGGGCCCGATGATGTTGACACTGCACGCCTACTTCTCGATTCTTCATTTTTTCATGACTTGAAACAAATAGTCACTATTCCGACTCGCACCACTGCAACTGGGCAATCGATTCTTGACCTCGTATTTCTGAAAAGTTTTCCTGAAGATCACTCGGTTAATACTGCTGATGGTATCTCGGACCACAAGATTGTTCAAGTTGCTGTAAAAATCAATAGCACAAAAACGGCTCCCTCGGTGACAACCTTTCGTGACTTTCCTGCTGCAGATGATGAATCTGTCCTAGATGCAATGCACCTCTCGCTTTCTGATTTTGAGCATAGTGGCGATGTTTCTCATCTTTGGAACGAGTTCAAGAATTTAGTGTCATCATGCATTGACAGGTTTGTTCCTTTGCGTAGAAGGATTTCAGAGCGTCGGAACCGATGGATTAGTCGGGACATAATACATCTAAAGCGGCGTATTAAACGAAAAGGGAAGGGTAAAGCGGCGTCAGCATTAACCGCCCTTAAGAGGAGCTGGTTACCAAATTGAAGCTTGCGCGTAGTAAATTTTATGGCCAAACTCTTACAACTTTCTTGAAGGAATCTCCTGAGAAATTCTGGCGCTACTTGTCAGGTTCCCAACCATGTGTGAATGCTCTAAAGATTAATGGTAACATGTGTACAAACCTTACTTTAATTGTAAATGAATTCAACACTACTTTTCACCAAGCTTTTACGAGACCAAATGTTCAATATTTACGAACGCAACACTCTGACCTACCGTCCGTTTCGTTGCAAACTCAATGCCTGACCTAGTTCTTGCTCGTGAAGGAATACTTCTCATCTTTTAAATGTAAAAATGAAAACGTCAAGCGGCGCTGATGGCATACCGAATGCCTTCCTTGTACGGTACTCAGATAGTGTGTCACATTACCTTTATCTTCTGTTTAACGCATCACTGAACCAAAGCTCCTTACCCGCAGATTGGCTCACGGCAAGAGTAGTTCCCGTACTTAAATTGGAAAACAGGCTAACAGCTTGCAACTACAGACCAATTTCTATAATAAGCACATGCTGTAAATTGCTTGAACATGTAATAGCTCACCATATATGTCAGCACCTTGAATCGAAAAAAATATTCGTTGAGTACCAGCATGGTTTCCGGAAGACTGTCTCAACGACCACTCAATTAATTTCGGTTATACATGATTTTGCTTCAGCTCTAGATAATTGTAGGCAGATAGATGCGGTTTTTCTTGACATGTCAAAAGTTTTTGGTCGTGTGCCACACACTTTACTCATTGACAGATTAAGGGATGCCGGGCTTCCTGAGAGATTGATATTGTGGTTGCGGGCTTATCTGAATAATCGCACACAGTTTGTGGAGTGTGCGGGTGTTAGGTCAGCTGATCTGCCGGTAATGTCTGGGGTTCCACAAGGTTCCGTGCTTGGTCCTATGTTGTTTTTAATTTATATAAACGGAATTGCTTCTAACATCGATAATTCTGTTAAAGTAAAATTGTTCGCCGATGACTGCGTGATGTATAGTGTTGTCAATAGCTCATCTTGCCAAACACAACTGAACAATAGCCTCTGTAAACTTGCGGACTGGTGCGAACGAAACGGTATGTAAATCAATTTTGATAAAACAGTTGCTATGACAATAACCACAAAGAAAAAGCCACTGTCTCATACATACTACATTGCTAATAAAACTATTCAGTCAGTAACGTCTGTCAAATATCTAGGACTATCACAAGCAACTTAATATGGGACAAGCATTTGAAGAACGTTTGTACAACAGCGTTCTATAAACTTAGCTTTTTGCGCAGGAAATTAAAAGGCTCACCGTCAAGTGTTAAACTCGAGGCGTACCGCACTTTGGTTCGACCAGTCCTTGAGTACGCTTCCGCAGTATGGGACCCATACTACGTTAAAGATATTGCACAAGTAGAACGAATTCAGCGCCTCGCGGCTAGATTTGTTGTATCTGACTGTCGGTCTTCTTCATCTGTTTCTGACATGTTGCAGCGACTGAATATGGAACCCCTCCGTGTCCGACGAAGATTTCGAAACTAAAAATGCTTTATTTGATCAATCAGAACAGAATCGGTCTGCCGCGCGAAACTTATCTTTCCCGCGCACAACACAGGTCTTCTAGAATTAATCACTTGAATGTTATCCGCCCGTATTTTCCGAGAACGAAGATGTTTCAAAAGTCTTTCTTTCCGCTCTCAATTGAAGAGTAGAATTGTCGGCCAAGGTCTGTTGTTGATTGTACAAATGTAAATTCCTTTGTGAAATCTTTGTCATTGCACTTGATGTAAACCTCTCCTGCTTGGGCAGCATTGCTGCCTGCAGTATTTTGAAATAACTAAATAAATAAATCTACGGTCGTGCGAAAGGCCCTGGGGGATGGAAGGGAGGGGAGGAGACGGTTAGCTGCAGCACGAAATGGGTATCTTGCGACCGGGCGACAGGGGAACTCGTGACTGAATCTCCCACGCGAAAGGAGGAAAGTGGGAAGGCAGCGCGAGAGAGAGGGTGCGTGGCTTCTACTCTGCCAGGAACTGCGCACTTGTACTTTGCGCTTCTGAGGGATGTCGCGCGCACCGTATCTTGAAAGCGATCTCCAGACGGCTCTGACCTTTGTATGCGCTGTGCTTTCGCCGCTCAGTTTCTGTTGAAGCGATAGACTGCACGAACCTTCGGCCGCTGCTCCCACTGCGCTTGCTGACGCCAGCGTTTTGACAGTGCTTGTCTGCGGTCGTCGAGAGTGATCTATTCATGTTCGCTTGAGCGCACTGATACCATGCTTGTTAATTCAGTTAGTCAGTGAATGTGTCTAAGTTTATGCAGCCCATAAAACTACTATCCTTACTCCGTATACTCTACTAGTAAATTTGCTATCACAATTGATGTTTCGCCTTTCGGGCGAAACTGCGACATTATTCTTTGTAAGTAGGCTTCACTGCAACACACAACGTGGAAAAGCCAGCTTACAAAGAGCAAGCTTACACTGATTCCCTTAAAGTCCTCTTCACTATTAAACACAAGTGCATTGCTGGGAAGACATTGTTACAGGAGCAATTTAAGCCGTCTTATAATAAAATGCGAAGGCCCTGGGACCTTTTTTATTATTGTAAATATTGTTTGCTGCTGCCTCGAGGTGTGCGCGTGCCCGAAATATATAAAGGCTCGGTTTTCAACAGTCCCCTCAATGTTGCCTAGAACAAAGTACAGCGAAACACCATCAGAATGGGAGGACGCTTAAGCTTCGCCTTTAAGAGTGGAACGTGATAGCATTAAAAGATCCCTGGCTGCTTATCAGTCCTTTTTCTCGTATATTCAAATTACAATCTGACGCTATCACGCCTGTAGGTTCTGGTTAAGTTGTACTTTATAATTTTTCTGACGGATTTTACTTTGATAAATTCAATTTTTGTTCCCCAACGTCTTGCGCCATGCGGAGGGCCTGTGTGGTCGGGGTGGTTCAGAATGATGTGGTTCGACACAATTATCTAACCTGTCTATTCTAATACCTAATATAATACCTAATACCTAATCTGTCTATTCCACAAGATAGTCTATAGCGTCAATCATTCAACGCTGCCTCTTGCACAACCTTACCGCACCTCACGTCGTTTAAACAACCCTCTAAGCTTCCAACGCATTTCTGGTAGAACCGTTGCATTTAATTCATCGGCTTTGCCACAGGCTATCATTCACTGGAATGGTCTTCCTGAGCACATCGTGAAGATCCGTGATCCAACAAGATTTAGGGCCGAAGTAACGGCAATTTTTTCTAAATAATAATGCGTTAATAACTATTGTATAATGTTGTGTTTATTTTCCAGTGATGGGTACTGACAGTCAATAAACATTGTTTTGCATGCTCATGTTACTTATGCGCCTGACATTACCCCTATCTATGTAATCTCCCCCCCCCCCCCCCTCACATAATGCTCCGATGCTGGAGCCTGTGAGGCAACGTGAATAAATAAATAAATTTCCGCCAGAGGCCGATGCTTAACGCCGACGCCGAAGCCGACGCCGACGCCGGATTTTCTGCGATACGGGGCCCTTAACGCCATTACGTTAAAACCAGTTTCGGCTTTACTGAAAACGCAGTGAGCTTGATTAATTACGCGCCAAGAAGTAAGCCGTGATTGGCACGTACTACTGCCCTAGACAAAGTAATTTCATTGACTGAAACCCTCGAAAGAAGGGTCATGCGAAGTTATCCTTTGTCAAGCTTAGTAGACTTACATGTATATTTCTGCCTGCAAATTACTTTTGTTTTAAACGACGTGTGTTCAGAGCATCAACAGGCTTCTGTCACCGCCTGAAACTGGGCACGTTTATGAGCCACTGCCACAGTATTCAGGACTGGTTTCTTCGGAACAGTGACACCTTGCGCAGGCAATTGGTATGGCAGACAATGGAAGAGGCTTGCGGGATTAAAGAGATCATTCAAACTCAAAAATTACGATCAGATGACAGAAGCATTGCACTTTGGCTTGAATTTCTTTTCTAAACAGCTCGCGAAGTTTGAAAGTGAGAACCTAAAGATCGGCAAGTATTGAATCGTCTTCGTGAAGGAGAAAAAAAAGTTGTTTCGCAAGCGACGGTCAGATAATAATAAATTTTCATACGGTGCTACATGACTTGCAGACTTTGCTTTTAGCCAGCTAAAATAACGCTCTAAGACAACTCAACGAGTTGCACACAATAATGGATTTAGAAAGTAACATTATCAAGAAAAGCAAATGAGGTATGACGAAATCCACAAAGTAATGCAATTCTCGGGACTCTACTGATTCTTGCTACTTTCAGGTACATGCAAAGAAACACTGACCATTTAATGCTACATCTCCCTAGCTCAAATCTCGCAAAAAAATTGCACATGTCGTTCTCTATCATTCAATAAACGGCTTCACAACTTTTTCTTGCCCAGTTTGTACAAAGAAACAAAACTGCAAATCCAATCCAGTTTCCTATCCAACTAGTTTTTGCTCTCTACCTTTTTTTTTCATCCAGTGCGAAGCTTCGTATCCGATGAACATATGGGCTTATCATAACCATATTATTCTTGTCCCTTTCAGATGAATCGCAAATTTAGCTTTTATAACAAAATTAAGACAAATTTCTTCTGTCGAAATCCTATCGCCGGTGGATGGTTCTATACACCCAAAAAGCGACTACTTTTCAGCTGAATAAACTAGCACGTGCTTTGCCAGATGACTTCCGTAAATAATGTGAAGTTCACTAGATTTGCGAAAAGCTGTGGCCTGCACATGGCTGCCTTCTCTTACGAACCTTTAGGCACTGTGCTCTGCATGTGTGATGCTCCGGATACGGGAACACAGTTGTGTGTACCTGTCGCAAAGTTTGTTGAATATACACTAGACGCTCATTATGGCGGGTACTACTGAAGGCTGTTCGGGACAATCAGACTTAGAGATATCGAGGGTATAAGAAATTCAGAAATCCCACTCGCTGTCCATTCACTAGTTAATGAAGAGTACATTGTCCAGCGCAGACAGACGTGCATGTGTGAGTGTTGTCTGAAACTCTCGACCAAACCTTTGTCCTTGAAAGCACTCGTACATTCAATGTACCGCCTCGTCAGTGATCTGTTGATATCAGACAATGCGAAGCGATTGAAACAATTTATTTATTGCATCGTTCCTTTATGACAACGGTTTTGTTTGGACGCATTGTCCGTTGGTCTCACTCACAGTTACCGCTGTCGTGTAAAGAAGAAACAAACCAGGACGCAAAAACATTCAGATAGATCTCACCCCGACCGCTTTCACTTCGTGAGACGCGATGTTTCATGCTACATAGTTAATGTAGTGGTTGCATTGTGAGAGGCGCCTTATTGTCCTCAGCATTGGGTATTCTGGCCTTTCGGCTTCCAATACCCTTTTTTTTGTAACTTTCAGTGGACTAGATGAGGCAAGTAAGGTTCAGTTCTCAAAGACATAGCCTTGCGACGTGACGAACCCACTCGCTGAGCTTCAATGAATCAATCAATCGGTTTATCAGTCAGTTGGTCGGTTGGTTAGTTAGTTCATCCATCCATCCGGAAGTCATTCAGTCAGTCAAAATGGAAGATTATTGTGACATTTCACAATTTTATGGACATGCCTATTTTCATGGGCTAGATCAGATTGGTCCACTGGACAGCGGCAGAACTTCGGTAACAAATACTGGTTGTTTTTACGGGGGAAGGTGCTAGCGCTACATACAACGTCGACCCGCTTCTTTGAACAGACCCATTTGGATTAAAAATTCTCCTCGCCACCTACGTTCCCTCTCGCCATAGTGCTTTGTACAAAAAATTACCGGAGGGAAGTCTGGGATCTTTCAGCTACCATGAGCAGTGATGGATTTGCCTAATGTTTGCGGTGTGGCTGGAAGCGTTCTTGTGGTGCTTTAGCTGTCTGAATTATCAATATATGACATTTTTTAAGCACATTAAGCCAAAATGTTTCAAAGAACAAGTATGATCATTGCATCACTGCACATTTTTGCAATTGTAATGCAATATTTGTGTGAAAATGACAAATGTTCAAAGTCCCAAAGTCGATTGAAGCCAGACGGTAGTGGCTTAGGCAAATCCATGTAATATCTACTATTCACCTGCTGTCTGAACCACCATACTTGCAGCTGCCCTACACACTATAGCACCAATGTTTCCTTTAGTAATATTGTAGGCAACTCGATTCCGGTCAGCCAGCACAATAAGTCAAGAGGAAAAGTAATGACACCGCGGAAGTGAGTGCTACCACTTGACTTGAACGGACGAGCACATTCAGTTGAGGATTGTCTTGCACATCTAAGCTTTCAACGTGCTGCAAATACTACTCAGGTGGAGTATATGCGTTGCTTCCTACTTTCTGACTTAGCGGCTGCGCTAAAATGAAATCTTAGTAGAGTGAGAGAACTTTATCTACCTTCTCTCCCATCTTGTGTCTAATTTTTCGTTGCCTCGATTGATTTGCCTGGGCCGAGAGTGGTGCTCTGTATAGATATATTTCTCTGAGATACAAGTTGCATGTGTTAGTTGTGGTCCATTGGCTAGAGGTAGATGATATATATCGGGTGTTCTTTTTTTAGTTCAAGACACGTTCTTTAGCTTCAAACTATGCTAAAGTGTTCTACAGCTCCCTTTGAGAATATCTTCCTCTTCCTCTAGTGACTGTCTTGGACTGATTAGAGCTGTGCCATCTTCTTATAGGTTAGGTTTAGAGTATCTCAGTAATCTAGGATAATCATTAATAAAGAGAGAGATGAGCGTTGGGCCCAGTAGCGAGCCTAGTGTAACGCCCGTTCTCGCTTTCTTAGGTGAATACTCTAAGTTACCAACTACCACCGCATTGTTTACAATTTTTAAGTTACTCCAAAAAAAGTGAAATGCTTCGCCTCTAAATTCATAATGGTTTAATTTATGCAATATTATTCCTTGATCTACTGAGGCAAATGCTTTTGTAGCATCTAAAATTGTGCCGAATACGAGGTAACTTTTGTTAACACAGCAACCAGTTCGAAAGCCGTATAGTGTTCTTGAAAGCACGTTATATTTCTCAAGATAGTGTTCCACGTGTTTCTGAAATGCGTTTTTCGAAGAGCGTATTGCATGTTAAATATGGGTTTAGACGAAAGTTTGCAACGTGGTTGGGGTAACCTACTTTGTGCACTGCTACCACTCTTCCTATCTGTAGCTGATCGTTATAGCTACCAATAGGAAGAATTTATTGGACATCTTCATAAGCACTGGACGAATGATGTCGTTATTAATGCGTAAGCAGTTTTTGGCGAGTACCTCAGCCCTGTCATGCGAAAAGTGTAATGCCTTGTATCTGCACAAGAGTGCGTAATTAGCAAAGTTATTATATTTAATCAATATAATAGTGTCAATGTAAAAGTTACCACAGAGAATACCCATGGGGATACATAGGTTTTCATAGAAAATGCATAGGGAAGCTTATAGTAGGGGTGTTCCAACTTAAATTTTGGGGCGGGAAAACTTAAAATTTGCATGCGCCAACCTAAACCTGGGCTTAGGCCAACCTAAATGTGGGGGTGAGCAAAATTAAAATTGTGGGCGGGCCAACCAAAATTTGGTAGTAGGCCTAATAGAAATTTCGGGGTTTGGCCAACTTCAAACTTGAGGTGGGCAAACTTATATTTGGTGGTGGGCCATCTTGAAATCTGTGGGTGGGCCACATTAAGTTTGGGGGTGGGCCAGCATAAATTTAGGGATGAGGTAACGTAATATTGGGAGTGGGCCAGCTTGAAATCTGTGGGTGGTCCAACTTGAAATTTTGGGGTGGGTCAACTTAAATTTGGGAATCGGCCAATAATTCGGGAGTGGGCCAACTTAAATTTGGAGGTTGGCCAACTTGAAATTTAGTGGTCGGCCGGCGAAAAGGTTGCATGCGGGTGAACTTAAATTAAGGGGTTGGTCAACTTGAAGCTTGGGGTGGGGTGGCCCAACTGAAATTTGGGGTGGGCCAACTTAATTTGGGAGGAGGCCAATTTAAAGTTTGGGGTTGGTACAACTGAAATTCGGAACTCGTGGCCCAACCTGAAATTTGGGTGTGGGCCAACTTGAGATTTTGGGATGGCCTAATGTCCAAGTGAATGCTGCTGAATGTCCTTCGAGTTATGACGCGAGCATGTTGAGATGCTTGGTGCGTTTTCATTGGGCCTTACCGAGGGGAAGTTAGAATGCAAGCGACAGCATGTGCAGAAGGAGCGTGCGCATAACAGGCTTGCGAGAGCAACAGCATGGGCGGCATACATGGAGGGAGGAAAAAAGTTAAGGAGCATCACGCAACGTGATTGAAGCCAAGCGTGTCGGCCCAACACGTGATAGTCACGTCTGAACACGCGGTCAATTTTAGAGCTCCCGCTCTGCATGCAGGGCTGCGGCAGGGCCCCCGAGCAAGTGCACATTGATTAAAATACCCCCCGGCACCAAACGACACGGCAAATATCGATTCTTGTTCCATAATCTCTACCCAACAGTCACGTGTTGGCCCGATATTGAGCAAAGGCAAAGGCGCAAAGGGCTGGCGTCCCGGAGCAATTACTTGGCAAGGCTGGCTGCGTGATGTCATGCTCTCTCAACTTTTATAGCGAAGCTTTCTTAGCCTCTTCTCCCGACTTTTCGGACACTGCTGTTGCTGTTATGGTCTTGCTGACGCTTGCCCCTGGGTTTTTTGCAACACCACCAGATGGCGCTCGCCTCCGCAAATCCCTTTACGCATCCCTTATGCATCCAGACCGGCGTCGCCGCGGGCGGGGATTCGTAGTTCGTGCGTATGGCTCTGCTTTTTTATGCGGCAAAATTGCAGGTGTTGGGCTGTGGAGGTCGCGTGCTGGGTTGTGATAGTGTAAACATTCGAATCGTGCATAGCCTAAAGAGAGTGCTTGGAGCTGGCATCTATGCAGCGTGCTGGCCACGTGTACAGCAGAAGGAGCACTTATACACGCGCCAGCAAAATGACTCCAAAGCGTGCACTCAGCGTCGAAGACACCTGGGCCTGAAAGAAGCGTCGCGCGGAACAGGAGCATCTTTGCTACGCAGCAAAACGTGGTGGAGACCACGAATGTATGTATATAATGTATACATACAAGTAAATAATTGAATAACGTACAACCCCATATTTCAATTAAATTTAACACTTCCGCCACGATGCGATGTGCCATGTGAGGCAATGATAATGCTCAACACTCTAGAACCTTATGAACAATGACGCACAACAAGGCCTCAAGCAAGCACATCTTCCCTGTGTGTTCTGTAGACTACGCAGACAAACAGCAGCGGTGCACACAAGGTAACGTGTACAATCAGCTCACCACTCTCATATTGGACTAAACGCTGAAGAAATTACACATTCTCCGCCAACAACACCGATCAATTATCGTCAATCAAATCAAAGAGCATACAATGCTTCACTTACATCGATTTACACAGTGCGTGGGATCCGCCCATTTTCCTTGTGAGGTTATAGTACAGACCTTTTCTTCTTCTTTCTGGGGTTTTACGTGCCAAAATCAGTTCTGATTATGAGGCACGCCGTAGTGGAGGGCTGCGGATTAATTTTGACCACCTGGGGTTCTTTAACGTGCACTACAACGCAAGCACACGGGCGTTTTTGCATTTCGCCTCCATCGATATGCGGCCGCCGGGGCCGGGATACGATCGTACAGACGTTTTACAGCGAGCAGTCTGCACAACGCGAATCAGGGGCTGCCAGAGGCGCACCGTCCATAGAACACCTTCTGAATCGGGATAAAGCAGGCATCAGCAGACTCCGGCCGCTCCAGTAACGTTCCGCCAAGAAGCCGGGAATCGGCTATTACTATGGTGCCACTTATTTAAGATGTGTAAGAGCTGCAGGAAGATGTACTTTGTCTTGAACTGCAAAAAAAAAAACTGCGTCATATAGTCGAAAGAGTTGGAAAAGACTGTACCGATATTCATATCCGCCTCAGCTGCACAAGTGGCCGCGTTTACGACCGTTAGTCGTGAACACCTTTCCGCAAGGTCAGCACAAGCTCAACCGGGAGCACTGGATAACCACTTGCCTAGCACTGACTGCCAACCGATATCCGGCAATGACTTCCAGCTAAAACAGCGTCGCCTCCACCGCACGTGGCACAATATATCAGGGAATGTTCCTTCTTTCTCTCCTTCTTTCTTTCTCTTTCTGTCTCTTCCGTCCTCTCTTTCTTCAACACCGGAGCTGCTTATGCGGACCCTGTGCCGTCGTCGTCGGCAAAAAAGGGGCTACGTGACCTAATGGGAGAGGAGAGGAAAAGAAGAGCTCAACAGGGAGAAAGGGGTTGAGTGACCTCTTTCCACCTGTGAGAATGCTGTGAGAGAGTGCAGATGAAAAGGAGAATGGAAGGGGGTGGATATAAGACGCTCCGTCTAATACTCGCGTTCGAGGGGGAAAGCGTGAGGCGTGCCAACCAATGGCGGTGTAGGAAAAAAATAGGTCAACAAAGGAGTGGGGTGTGAGAGGAGTTCGCGTTAGCGTTGGTTGTATATACGGAGCTTTGGATTAGTGGTTCCGCACATTCCATCCCAGCTACAACTATGGGAAGACCATGAGTAGTACATGCTCCTGATGAAGAAGCTGCCTACCCCGAGCATCATCGAGAGTTGGCTCGTAAACGGGTTCGTTGTCCTAGGGCCAACCTCGCGCTGCGCGCCAGAGATGCCGAGTTTAAACGGCAGCGCCGGGAGGCCGATCCCGAAGTGCGAGCCAGAGACGCGGTAAGACATCGGCGGAAACACGGCTTACGAAGTTTGACATTCATAGTGTACCACTCGGTGTAACTAATCACAGCTTTGCTGTTCGACCATCTTTGCGGAGTGGAAGGGGCGGTGAAATGTTTCTTTCTCTTTCACTCTCTTTTTCTTTCTCCTTTCTTTCTCTCCTTCATTCTTCCTTCCTTCCTTTATTTTGTTCGTTCTGTCTTTCTCGCTCTTTTCCTGATTTCTGTCTCTCGCTTTCTTTCTTTCTATCTTTATTTCTGTCTCTTTTTTTTCGTTCTCTCTTTCGTTCTTTCTCCATCTCTTTATTTGTTTCTTCCTTTCTCTCTTCCTTTCTTATTTCTTTCTCTCTCTCTTTCATTCTTTCTTTCTTTCTCCTATTCATATTTAATGAGTACACAACTCGCCGACTGACGCAGAAGAGATCGAGCGGACGACACACTGCCCTGTCACTGTTGAAATGGTGTCACAGCTCCGAAGTCTCCTTCGTCCATTACTGAATTCAATTTACCAAACGTGATGGTGGGCCAACCACAATACGCTGCGTTCAATTGGGAGAATGCCAGCAGTGCGTGTCAGTTGCTGCACAAAAGTGTGTCTTCTTATTACTTGCGCCTCCTGTACACATGCGCCCGACCAATCGCTAACATTACATTCTACAGCGTGCAAGAAGCTGTCGAGATAGCCTACGCTTCTGTTCTAAACATCCCGCCATAGGACAAAGGTAATTTTCAGCTCCACTGAGCCGAATCAATTTGGTCTTACGCCTAAACATGGCCCTGGGGCTATGGGAGATGGTGCATTGAGGCGGGCTGCCATCATGGTAGGCTTCCCGATTAATTTCGGCCGCCCGCCGGCATTCAGAAGTCACAGGAATTTCTCAGCGTAAGACAATGAGAGGACGCGGGGCATTTCTTGTTTGAAGTTCTCCAAAATGGTCCAGCCTTGGCCCGAAGCTCAGTGATCTCACACTGCCGTTCACAGCCTCCACTTATGGTTGTGGCAAAAATGAGGTAATCTTATCGCATCGTAATACCTTGTAATAATTTTCATAATTTCATGTAATCATACCGGGAGCATTCTTTCATCCCATCATACTTCGAAAAAGAGTAGCGAGCATTATACAGCCCCCAAAGTAAGCTGACAAAGCCACGTGAGAGAGAGAGAAACCAAAAGGGCAATGTTGGGAGGTCAACCAAGGACACGACCGGTTGGCTACCCCCTTCTTCTTTCTTCTTCTTTATGAGGTTTTACGTGCCAAAACCAGTTCTGATTATGAGGCACGCCGTATTGGAGGGCTCCAGATTAACTTTGACGACCTGGGGCTCTTTAACGTGCACTACAACGCAAGCACACGGGTGCTTTTGCATTTCGCTTCCATCGAAGTGTGGCCGCCGCGGCAGGATTTGATCCCTCGATCTCGTGCTCAGCAGCACAGCGCCTTAGCTGACTGAGCCACCGCGGCGGGCCTACACTTGGGTAGAGGGGAAGGGGGAGAATAGATAAGAAGAAAAGATAAGAAAAAAATTTCTCAGTTTCATCAGAAAGGCGAAGCATCAATTGCGATAGCGAATTATTAAAGAGCTACACGGAGTAAAGATAGTAGTTTTGTAGTGACAGCTACATTGCCCGTATTCTCGCCATTTCGCTGTGACCGATGGCCGCACCGCGAGCTGACCTTTCCCTTGCAACGGCCACAGCTGGCATGGCGTCATAGGAGGAGCCGGTGAAACCGCGTTGCAACAACAGAGGAACCGGCGTTCTTCTTTCTTTATGGGGTTCTGCCTGCGAAAACCAGTTCTGATTATGAGGCACGCCGTGGTGGAGGGCTACGGATTAATTTTGACCGCCTGGGGTTCTTTAACGTCCACTACAACGCAAGCACACGGGCGTTTTTGCATTTCACCTCCATCGAAATACGGCCACCGCGGCCGGGATTCGATCCCGCGACCTCGTGCTCAGCAGCGCAACGCCTTAGCTGACTGAGCCACCCGGCGGGTCAGGAACCGGCGTTGCATAGTATATATAGAAGGGGCGCCTCGGTGGGATTCGTCGGCAGATATGGAAAGTGTGTCGGAGAGACTGAAAGAAGCCAGGCTTCGTTGTCGGAACGAAACCAAGAGGAGGCAGCGAGCCAAGGAGAACAGGAAGAACGATCCGCACGCCTCGCGAAGCGTCATAAGTACGAAGTGGCCAGGCGAGTGGATTCAGCTGAGAATAGCACCCGAAACGTGTTCGTCACTGAACGACAACCCCCTATCCTCCCGCCTCACCGACCATCACGCCGTCTTTCTGTCAATTAAGAAGCAACAAGATGAACACTTTCAAAAAAAGTTGTCGCAGTTTCACCTGAAAGGCGAAGCATCAATTGCGATAGCAAATTTGTAGAGAGCTATACGGAGCAATGATAGTAGCTTTATCAGCTGTATAAACTTGGACATGCAGCAGCACCGGCAACACGCACAACTGTTGTCGACGCCGTCGGCGTTTTGCCCGCGATCGCACAAAATGCGTGCTGCGTTGGTGACTGTTGCCGGATCCTCTGATATAAATAGGTACTTGGTGCTGCAGCTAAACGTCGCTTCTCTTCCCTCCCCTCCCCCCCCCCCCCACGGCCTTTCGTGCATCCGAAGAAGGCGGGTTTGCTCTACATATATGGTGATTGTAAAGGAGGAAAGAGACGCCTACTTCTGCAGCCCTTAACGCACAGCGCAGAACGCGCATTTGTTCTCCGCCGTGGGTTCACTCCCCGTGAAAGCGCGCGTCCCTCGCACCCTTTCACTCGCACATACAGCGTTCGGCGGCGCGCGGCGACGATTTCATCTCCATTGACGTCATACGGAACCTCACGGCGACGGCGACGGCGACGCCGACGGCAGAAATCTTCTTTGGAGTGTCCATATAATTGCTATCGCAATAATAAATGCGTTACACTTTAAAAATGTCTAGTCTTTAATGTAACCATAACTTAACGAGAGGTAGCACCAAACCTAAACACACAGACGTACGAAGCTAAACGATAAAGATGTAACCGTAGAGAGAACCAAGCTAAACAATAAGATTCACCGTACCTCTCGCTACGCACACCCAGGCATAATTGAGTTAAGCCACAGCCACTTTTTATCAGCTGTATAAACTTGGACATGCAGCAGCACCGGCAACGCGCAGAACTGTTGTCGACGCCGTCGTCGTTTTGCCCGCGTTCGCACCGAACGCGCGCGGCGTTGGTGGCTGTTGCCGGTGCCTCTGGCCGCGGCTCGGAGGTTTTCGACGAGATTAGAACGGGAGCTTTGTCGAGCAGCGTCGGAAGTCTTTACCACCTTCTCGCCTCGCAAAGTGTTATGGCTATATCAATTATATGCACACTCCAAAGCGGATTTCTGCTGTCGACGTCGCCAGTCGCCATCGCCGTGAGGTTCCGTACGACGTCAACGGCGATGAAATTGTCGCCGCGCGCCGTAGGCTGTATGTGCGAGTGAAAAAAGCACGGGGAGCGAACGCAAGGCGACGAAGAAACGCGTGGTCAGCGCCGTGCTCCCTGAAGCGCTGCAGAATTAAGCGTCTCTTTGCGCCTTTACAATCACCATATATATATATATATATATATATATATATATATATATATATATATATATATATATATATATATATAGAGCAAACGCGAATTCTTCCGTCGAGCGAAAGGCCGTGGAAAGACGAGAGAGAGGGAGGAGAGCGTTGCTGGTGCTGCTGCATGTCCGAGTTTATACATCTGATAAAAAAAATTAATGTTTCGCCTTTCGAGTGAAACTGTTTGACAGCGCGCGTCTTCCAGAGACGCCGCCCACGCGTTCTCAGCGTGGCTGTAAAACGACAAAGCAAGCAGTAGACGCACGCTAACGCTCCGCTCAAACGGCTTCGTAGCGGAGCGTGGCCAGCGTTATTCGTTCCGCTGCCGATGTGAGCGTTGTGCGCAGGCGTTTCACACGCGCCTTGTAGTGGTCATCGAGTCTCTCTTCATGTCGGTCTGCCTACGCCTCAGCACACCGGCTTACTTACTAAGCTCTTGTTTACTACAATTCATATTGCTGCTCACCTTACTTCGTATGAAATTGCCATGTGTTGCTATCGCATTCATTGCTTCGCCCTTAGGGCGAAACTGTGACAATTTTTTATATAAATACGCATTTGGTACCGCAGCTAAACGTCGCCTGCCCACCCTTCCTCCCATCCCCCCACGGCCATTCGCGCGACAGAAGAAGTCGCGTTTGCTCTCCGCCATGCGCTCAATCCCAGTGAAAGCGCGCGAGAGACGCGCGCTTTCACTCGCACATACAGCAATTAGTGCGCGGCGACGATTTGATCACCGTTGTACTTATACGGAAGCGATGACAGAAATCCGCTTGGAGTGTCCATATAATTGCTATCACAATAAAATAATATAGAGTCCATGATTTCCGGAGTCTGTCGCCGAGGAATGTCCGCGGTCACAAGCGTTCGTGCAGTTCAGTAGTCTTCAAGAAGTGCAGAAGGGCTTTTGTGGCCTTTTGCATGTAAGAATGCATAGGCCATGGTCCCAGGATCTTTCCCTTCTAAAGCACTCGACTCACTAACAGACTGAGTTTAGCTTGTAGAGGACGTCATTGAGCGGCAAAGGACGGGCAGTGACATAGAAGGTGCTCTAGAGTCTCATCGCACCCGCGCAAATGGTATGTGAAGAAATACGAAGAAAGTGGTGGGAGTGCACCTTTTGCATTACTAATTGAAAGGTACCAAAAACCGACAAAAAAAAAGAAGTCAACGTATTCACAGGTACTCTAAAGAAATGCATTCGGCGAACACTTTAATTCATTAGAACTGATACGACCTCATTGCCACCGTTCACTTAAAGCATGGTATCATCATCATCATCATCATCATCATCATCATCATCATCATCATCATCATCAGCAGCAGCAGCAGCAGCAGCAGCAGCAGCAGCAGCAGCAGCAGCAGCAGCAGCAGCAGCAGCAGCAGCAGCCTATATTTTATGTCCACTGCAGGACAAAGGCCTCTCCATGTGATCAGCACTTACCCCTGGTATCCTATTTAGTGCATAACAAATACGTTTTCTTGTTGGATTTGTTTTCTTGTACGTTTGCCGCTTTGTCGGTGCTGTTGCCTTCTGTCCGTAGATGTCTTTTACACCCCTTTTTCTGCAACCATGGGGGCTGGCTAGCAAACTGCTATTTCCCTTCAAATAAACTCACCGCTTGTTCCGCTCCTTATCACTTATTCCAGTGTAAGAATATCTGCGTTTTGATAGACGCTTCCGATAAATATGTGAAGTAATAAACTTAGGAGACAAACTCTTTAACCATACCATTTATGAATACCGTATTTGGATACAGAAGCGGCGATCTTTGTAAGAATTTGAAGGACAACTTGAAATACCGACTTTGAATTGTGGCCCGCAGTGGCGTGATTTCTGTCGCAAGTTTAGAAGTGAAGCTCCTTGGGGGTCACAAAACTGAAAAAAAAGTACTTCCAAGCTGCAGAATAGACAGAATGATAGGGGCATTACCCTATGTGTTCTACTAGATGCTGTTGTAAATATGTGACGACCTCACGGTTAGTTTCTAGCGACCTCGCAATTTATACGCGTGATGTAATTTGGCGCAGTAACACCTATGCACTAACCTGATCGGTGCACTGCACGCTCCGACTTTAAATCTCCGGTACACCAGTGAGTGTCACTCTTCTCAGCAGGCAAAAACGCACGCTCCTGATCTATCTATCTATCTATCTATCTATATCTATCTATCTATCTATCTATCTATCTATCTATGTATGTATGTATGTATGTATGTATCTATGTATGTATGTATCTATGTATGTATGTATCTATGTATGTATGTATGTATGTATGTATGTATGTATGTATGTATGTATCTATCTATCTATCTATCTATCTATCTATCTATGTATGTATGTATGTATGTATGTATGTATGTATGTATGTATGTATGTATGTATCTATGTATGTATGTATGTATGTATGTATGTATGTATGTATCTATGTATGTATGTATGTATGTATGTATCTATCTATGTATGTATGTATGTATCTATCTATGTATGTATGTATGTATCTATCTATGTATGTATCTATCTATGTATCTATCTATGTATCTATCTATCTATGTATCTATCTATCTATGTATCTATCTATCTATGTATCTATCTATCTATGTATGTATCTATCTATGTATCTATCTATCTATGTATCTATCTATCTATGTATCTATCTATCTATGTATCTATTGTATCTATGTATGTATGTATCTATGTATGTATGTATCTATGTATGTATGTATCTATGTATGTATGTATCTATGTATGTATGTATCTATCTATGTATGTATGTATGCTATCTATCTATGTATCTATCTATCTATGTATTCATATATATATATGTATCTATCTATCTATGTATTCATATATATATATGTATATTAATCATATAAGTATGATATGATTAATAAAAATCGGGCCCCTCGGTTCCCTTTCTTCTCGTTATATATATATATATATATATATCACGCTGTCTGTCTCGACGACGACGGTTACATCTTCAATGGCCTTTCGTGACAGCTGGAGAAGATGGTGTGCAAAAACTCAAGCCGGTGTCCTCAGCCTCAACTTAAGTGCCCGCATCTTGCAGAGAGCACGTGCCAGTCAAAACTTCTTCCGCAGCGCTGGCTCGCGAACCCTAGCGACAATATTGGGATGTCTTTTAATGATTACTAACGTTTAAAATCGATGCAGATTGTGTTAAAACTAAATTAGTGCAACTTCATTGGATAACGGACTTGTCGAATCTGAGAAGCGTACTACCGTAAATGGCACCGGCGCGCTAATTGCACTATTAACAATTTGGGGCGGGTATTTTTGATTTGTCAGGGCATCATGAAGTTTGTTATAGTTGCTAATCAGATCGGAATGCTCGAATAACAGCCTCTTCAAACGAAGCACATGGCTTTAGGTTATGTTCATTTTGCAGTGTTTAACATGGACGATTTCAAAGTGAAGGTACATTTAACGTCAGTAGGTTTCCTATAAAAGGGTAGTAGTTAGTTTGTTATCACACGTGGACACTGTGACGTCCAGAAAACAGAAAGATAGGTTCGAGTACGGCTGTGAGAACGAAATGAACGAATGAACCTTGTCAAAGTCTACAATACAAGCCCCAAGTTCAGCCGCGCCATTGTGCCACAAGAGAAAAATGTAATCAATAAAGTTTTTTATAATAGTACGGCTGATGGTGGAAGCGACATTTTCTTTAAATTTGTAGGCCGGTTATCGACGAGACGCCTGTAGAATGTGCCATCAGCCAATTGCCTCTGAGTCACATCGGCGTTGTCAGTCATGTTCATGATAACTATCGCCTCTCCTTTATCGGTGGGTTTTATGACAATAACGGCGTGATTGTGCAATATTTAAACACTGCTTTTTGTTCACAGAAAGACAGGTTTCATTTGAATGAAATTTCTTTACCTTACAGCGTGTAGGATGGCACGTTGTCCAGCAGAATATATACAGAGTGTCCAACTGTCATGCACCAAGATTAAAAATTTGCAAATAAGACAGGGGTCATTGGAGATCTCAGGGAGATGCCTTCGTCCTGCAGGGGACATAAAAGAATAGGCTGATGATGATGATGATGATGATGATGATGATGAATTATGTAATTATGCGGAATGCAAAAAATAATCTGAGTATCTCCAAGCGACGGCACACAACATTACCTTGGTTCTGTCCAGCTACCTGGCATTTCCATATTTTGACAAGTTGGTGTATGATAGTTGGGTCACTCTATCATATATATATATATATATATATATATATATATATATATATATATATATATATATATATATATATATGCGTACGGCAGGCCTTGCCAAATCCTCACTGTGAGCTTACCAGTGTCGTTGAAAAGAAAAGTGTACAATCATTGTATTCTACCGGTGCTAACATATGGGGCAGAAGCTTGGAGGTTAACAAAGAAGCTCGACAACAAGTTAAGGACCGCACAAAGCGCGATGGAACGAAAAATGTTATGCCTAACGTTAAGAGACAGGAAGAGACCAGTGTGGATCAGAGAGCAAACGGGGATAGCCGATATTGTAATTGACATTAAGAGAAATAAAAGTCGCAGTTTCGGCCGAAAGGCGAAGAATCAATTGCGATAGCAAATTGGTAGACAGCTACAGGAAGTAAGAATAGCAGTTTTATCGGCGGTATAAAGTTGTAAATATTCGCTTACTAACTAAATAAACGAGCACGGTGTCACGCGCGCACAAGTAAACCTGGACACATCTTGCTAGATGACCGCGGAAACTCGTCAAAGCGCTAGAGTTTGACTTTCGCGCTGTCTTTCGTCTCGCTTCAACGCGAACGTCGAAAGCACAGCGCATACGAAGCTACCGGCACTCGGCGCGTGCACTTTGTACCAATCGCAGACCGTTTTGAAGATGAGGCCCCAAGGGCGCACACTTCGGCTACATAGCAGATCGCTTTCAAGATACGGTGCCCGCGTGGCAGCTCCGTCAGCAGCAGCCGCAAGAGCACAACGCACCCTCCCCACTGCCACCGTCTCAGTCGCCTCCTGCCCGTGCCCCACGAGCGAACGATGACCGGGCGCTTCCGGCCGCCTTCCTCTCTCGCGTTCGCGAGATTAAGCTGCGGTTGCCGGCTTACCCTCTCAAGCTTCTACTCGCACACAAAGCGTACGGCGCGCGGTGACGGTTTTATCGCCGCTGGACTTTATACGGAACCTCACGGCGACGACGACGGTGACGACGGTGGCGACGGCGACGGCAAAAATTCGCTTGGAGTGTCCATATAATTGCTATCGCAATAAATGTCACAGGCCTGCGCGGCACACGCAGCACAGTCACAGCGTATGCTTGTGGAGCGGCTCAAGATCGAGTAGCTCCAATTTCGGTACCACGCACAACAGGGTCTTCGCGGCAAAGTCTTTTCGCCTCGTTTTTACGAGAATTATCTGAACTGTCCGCTCGGCGTCGACGGCGAGCTGCGGTAACACTCTCTGCACAGCAGTCTGCTGAGCCCGATGATGTCTGGTTGTAGCCGCGCGCGTAGCTCTACGATTCGCTTCTTCAACAGCGGTTCGTACCTTGCGAGGGAGACGCCATAACGTGTACCGAAGAGGAATCCAAAATACGTGGCTTACATCTCACATCCCTTGACCCGTGGCGCGGTACGTGGTTATTATTGTTGATGATGATGATTACTGTTTACAGGAATCTTCAAAACAGGCTGGTGACAAATAGTCACCTAGCCTGCTTGAGTCAACCAGGTCCAGTTACATGCAGCATGGAACTGCTATATCAACTTACATGTCGGGCACGCTGCGTTTGCAGGCGCCTTAACTAGATGGCGCCACCATACTGGCGGAGGCTCGGGATCACTTTGCGCGCCTTGTCCAAATCGCATCTCGTCGTCGGCACCTG
This sequence comes from Dermacentor silvarum, assembly GCF_013339745.2. Lineage (NCBI taxonomy): Eukaryota > Metazoa > Arthropoda > Arachnida > Ixodida > Ixodidae > Dermacentor > Dermacentor silvarum. The sequence continues at coordinate 176,450,293 of NC_051155.1, forward strand.
CGCGCCTGCCTAGGGCACGTTTGTAGGGAATTATTTCGCTACCCAATAGCAAGCGCTTGCGTTGCTCAGCGGTAGAGTGTCTGACTCCCGCGCAGCGGGCCCAGGTTCGATCCCGACCGGAACCGGGTACATTTTTTCGCATTTCCGGCGATAGCGGTTACGGTCACCGGCAAGAGCGGCGGAGGCGGCAGCGGCGGATACCATCGCGAGCCGAAACGGCTATTGGCGAAAGAGCGAGAGAAACAACTTTATTTAAATAAAAAAGGGCTATTAGAATGAGCCTATAACAGCTTCCGCTGTGAAAAATGAAGCTGGGCAGGTCATGTATAGTGTAGAATGGATAACTCGTGGACCATTAGAGTTACAGAAAGGATACCAAGAGAAGGAAAGCGTGGTCGAGGACGGCAGTAAACTAATGAATGAATGAAAAACTTTATTTCATGAGCTTTTCAGCGCATGCGAAGGATGGAAGTGGTTCCCACTTCACGGGAATCCATATGTTGTTCTGGCCGCCTGGCCCCTGGTTACGAGCCAAAGCTGGTCTTCCAGGGCGGGGCTGGACAGCAAGATCTTCCATCGCTCTGTAAGGGGTAGGATGGGTAGGGGGATAATGTGGGGGTATAATTGGTGAGGAGTGGTGGGTGTTGTTGGCTAAATTTACGACACATGATAGCAGAATGTAAATTTAGCCAACGGCAGTAAACTAGGTGGGGAGATGAAGTTAGGAAATTTGCAGCCGCAAGTTGTATTCGGCGAGCCTAAGACAGGGGTAATTCGAGATCGCAGAGAGAGGCCTTCGTCCTGCAGTGGACATAAATATAGGCTGATGATGATATACATGTATGTGGGAAGAAAGGTGGTTTATGATCGTCCACATATTTAGTTCCTCGTAGGTTTCATCCCAGAAGAAATGACCGAACGCTGCAGCCCCGATCGTTCCTTGTTGGAGTTCCGGCTCGAGCGCGCGGCGCGTGGAGCTGCGTGCCTTGTTGCCACTTCATTGTCGTCGGTTAAACGCCAATGGCTCGCCATGCACCCCCCCCCCCCCCCCCCCCCCCCGCTCTAGCAAGAGAGCCGAGATGCGAAGGGGGCGATCTCTAGGCGACAATAGAGTATAGGCGTCGGCGAAGTGAACGCGCTTGTGCTTGCCGTGGCCGGTGCTGTACCATGGCCGTTGCTGTACCGTCGCCGGTGCTGTACCATGGGTGGTGAGCGCCGTGGTTGGTGTCCGGGTCACCCCTTGTGGGAAGACGTTGGATTTATGATCTCCGCCATATTTATTGCCTCGTCGGCTGATTACAGACGAAATCCCCGAACGCTGCTGCCTGATCGTTCCTCGTTCGAGGTTCGGGTCGAGCACACAACGCGCGGAGCTGCGTGTCTTGTTGCCGCTTCGTTGTCGCCGGTTAAACGCCGATGACTCGCCATATATATAAGCATCTCTATTTGGTTAACTAGGAATCATGAATGCAACATAGCGCTCTTTTATAGCGATACCGATTGTATGTACACCCGTGAGCAAAAGTATACGGACCACAGGGTCACCTCAAAAACTAACTTTCTTCGTAATTAACATGCTTAAACTGAAATTTACGAGTGCAATGGAAAGTTCGCAATGCCAAGTTTGGATTGCAGTCCTCAATTTCAAGTTGCATTCGCAGGCAGTTGAAAAAAATGTGGTTGATCCCTCTTATATAGGAATCGGTATAGAACACGAAAGTGAAACGTGTCTTCACAGAAGTAGTGTAATGTTTATTGCACATTGATATATAATGTCTATTGGTGTTTTGTGGCTAAAGCGCCCTTAGGCGTTGATGCACCCACGCTGACGCCTGGTGGCACGTCTCCTCCATCACGACTACCAACGTCGATGACCATGAGCAACCGTCGTGCATATGGAAGCTGCACTGCGCTGCACACGCTAGCACAACGCGAAAGACGAAGCACGTAACTGACACACTAATACAACGCGCAAGACAAAGCACGTAACTGAATCGTCACCGAGTCAAATCAGCGCGTACAGCGCGTCGTAATTGCAGCCTCCGCGATCAACTTCAGAAACATTTTCAGAGCTAATTGCGGAGGCCACGCTCCGCTGTGCTGAGTACGGTGAACGCCACTACCAACGCCACCTAGGTGGCGTTGGTAGTGCTTCTTGATGCCAGCGTCCCTTCGAATGCTGTCATCGAGGCGTCGTAGTGGTGAGACCACCGAAGCGTTCACTGTCGGTGCGCGTTAGTGTCATAATGCAGTACTTCTCTTTTCTGCTCGTAGGCGGCGGCACTGCCCCGAACAAGAGCGCGGGTACACGGAGGAGTGTTAGATATATAAGGCGCGTCTGTGTAGCTCTCTGCAAATGCGTTTGTGGCGCAATGGGTTAAACGCTCGGCGATCTATCGTCGCGGACCGAGAGGTCGTGGGTTCGATTCCCAAATTTTGCATGTTTGTGGAACTTTTTCTTCTGGTTCTTTCTTTGTATTATGTTCTATGACGTATTTCCGTGACGGAAATACGTCAGTGAAGTCTTGGTGGACCCCGGCATAAAACACTTTCGTGTTAAAAATCTCGCAGTTTCACCTGAAAGGTGAAGCATCAATTGCGATAGCAAATTAGTAGAGAGCTATACGGAGTAAGGATAGTAGTTTTATCAGCTGTATAAACTTGGACATGCAGCAGCACCAGCAACGCGCACAACTGTTGTCGACGCCGTCGGGGTTTTTGCCGGCGTTCGCACCGAACACGCGCTGCGTTGGTGACTGTTGCCGGTGCCCCTGGGGGCGGCTCGGAGGTTTTCGACGAGATCAGAGCGGGACACTCGCCGAGCTGCGTCGGAATTCCTACCCACCTTCTCGCCTCGCAACGTTTTATTGCGATAGCAATTATATGGACACTCAAAAGCAGATTTCTGCCGTCGGCGTCGCCGTCGCCGTCGCCGTGAGGTTCCGTATGACGTCATTTGGAGATGAAATCGATAAGTGGTTCTTGAGGGAAAGGGAAAGGTTGGCGCCGAACGCTGTATGTGCGAGTGAAAGGGCGCGAGAGGCGCATCTTTCACGGGGAGTGAACGCGCGGCGGAGAACAAACGCGCGTTCTGCGCCGTGCTCGCTTAAGGGCTGCAGAAGTAGGCGTCTCTTTTCTCCTTTACAATCACCATATATGTAGAGCAAACGCGCCTTCTTCAGACGCGCGAGAGGCCGTGGGGGAGGGGAGGGAAGGGAGGCGACGTTTAGCTGCGGCACCAAGTGCCTATTTATATCAGAGGCTCCAGCAACAGTCACCAACGCCGCACGCATTTTGAGCTAACGCGGGCAAAACGCCGATGGCGTCGACAACAGTTCTGCGTGTTGTGGCTACCAAAGCCGCTCACCTTACTTCGTATGACATTGGTGTGTTGCTATCGCATTCATTGCTTCGCCCTTAGGGCGAAACTGTGACATTTTTAACACGAAAGTGTTTTATGCCGGGGTCCACGAAGACTTCACTGACGTATTTCCGTCACGGAATACGTCACACGAACAAACACGAACATAATACAAAGAAAGAAACCAGAAGAAAAAGTTCCACAAACATGCAAAATTTGGAAATCGAACCCACGACCTCTCGGTCCGCGACGATAGATCGCCGAGCGTTTAACCCATTGCGCCACAAACGCATTTGCAGAGAGCTACACAGACGCGCCTTATATATCTAACACTCCTCCGTGTACCCGCGCTCTTGCTCGGGGCGGTGCCGCCGCCTACGAGCAGAAAAGAGAAGTACTACATTATGACACTAACGCTATAGTGCCTAGAATTTACTATAGTGCCTAGAATATACTTACTAGTGTGCCGACCGCCAGGCGTTTCCAATGGCGATGGCAAGTTGTGAGACGCAGG